>NC_050175.1:33221800-33389300 GCF_008315115.2 Sander lucioperca
CGTGTGATGGCCGTGAGTGGTGTAACAGATCCTATCAGCCTCCTCATGGCTGCATGGAGACAGAGGACACATCCTGGAGCAGTGGCTTGCATATAACGGCATAACCCTCTTTGGTAGGAAAATAGGTCCTTTACCAATAATTGTAAATAAGCGATCAAACATATGCAACAGAAGTCCTGAATTGGCTTCATTAATGTTCGAACATGCGCAAAAAGTGCGATTCAGAGACCTGTTTCGCTAGCAATGGGAGTGAATAGAGAGAGAAAAAAAGCATAACCAACAGATCAATGGAAAGAAAATTGTTGTTTTTTACCCAGACATTTAAAAAATGATACATTTATAGCTGTCATTGCAATAACGTGAAACCGTGATATTTTTGCTGAAGGTTATACCGTATAAATTTGCAGCGCCCCGATATATCTTTTCATAACATATAAATCTACATCTGTGCCAAATGTGTTGCTTCTATCGCAAAATTCACAGTTGTTATGCTTAACTGCCCCACCATACTTCCTGTGCTTGTTTCTTTTGTACTTTCTAAGATTCACTGTGCCATGCAGTAGGGGCTGGACTGTTCTTACTTGTGGGAGTGATTTGGATGAAAGGCTGTCTGAGATTTAACTGTGCTCCGGATACACTACAGGTCTGAACAAACTAAATAGCTCAAATGTCACACAATAATGTCAGATTTATGTTTTCCATCTTTGAGTGGTTTACTACCCTACAACAAAAGATTTGACTTCAATCAAATATGTCTGAAAAATTAGCTATCAAAGAGACTAATGTGAACTTAGAATTGAACCTGCATTTCCACTGCAGAAATCTAGTTAAAGTTGTAGTTTCCAGTATTGATGGGCCAGTAACTATAGGTCTGATGTTTGCAGTACTAAATGTCCCAGATCTGTTTAAGAGATGGTGTTTGTTTACAGCTGCCATTTTAAACACAGATAGAAAAAAAGCAGTAGCATGTTCCGACAACAAGTCACAGCAAATGGCAAACAACCAGTAGGAGCTACGAGGACATGATCCCTCACCAGCTTCCCATCCACAGACACTGACAGCTGTGTTTGATGGAGTACCTGGCCAATGGGTAGAATTTGGTGGTGGAGAGGGCTTTTTCCTCTACGCCACCTGGGATTCCTAAAACATCCACCTAAGAAATGGACCATAAGCTGGGAGCGTCACACATTACAAGATCATCTGTTCTGTAGAACAGCTGCAACTTAAGTGTGATTTATGGTTCTGCAGAGGCTCCACGAAGAGCTTTCGCCGTAGCCTACGTAAGTGGCCTGAAGTTTATACTTGTGCGTTGGTGTGTGCATCGATCTCTGCAAGAGAATAGCATGTGTGTGTGTGTGTGTGTGGGGATTGTGTGGTAAGAGTGAGTGAGAGGTACGGGGATTAGCTTCGGAGCGAGTACCAGCTCTAGAGTCATAGTGAGAGAAACAAAGTGTCTCCCCTGTGCTTCCTGACCACGGTGGGAAATCTGCAGCAGGAAAAGTTAACCCTCCTTGATTTCATGTTGTTTATGGAGAAGAAGAACCAGGAAATGAGTCGTGGGGGGGGGAAATGCAACGATATCGAGCTATGGCCGAGCGACGTGCATCGCCGCGACGTGTAGTTAAATTTTTCGAGAGATGCACGTCAGGCTACGGCGTAGGGTCCGTGTCTCCACGTACCTACGTAGATTTAACGCAGAAGCATAAATCACGCTTTAGGCCTAACTTTTGAAAAATATATATTTTTATAATATAATATACAATTTCCCATAAAGGTTGATAATTATTAACCACTAGATCACATTTTATGATACAACGACTAAAGCCCTGATGAGCTGTGTATGTTAAAACCCTGCAGTCACAGTTGGCTGTGTAGCCAATGAATTCATTGGGAATGCTGGTTTAGAGTTATAATATGAAATCTTTGGAAAAATGTATAAATAATAAGCTGATGAGAAGGGGTGGGTGAACCAAACTTATTTTAAAGAGAAAACAAAATGAATGTATAAAATTGTTACCCGTTATATCCATCACAGTTCAAAACACGATTCCTACCAGGAAGTATGTCTTTCCTAACTGCTGGCCTGTTTACAGCCTGATTTATGCTCTGACTACTCGTGTTTCTTGCCTTATTGGACTTTGTTGCAGTGAACTGACTCTGCTTAAGATCCACTCAGGTGCTTTTTCTTTTGCCACCGACAGGCTCAGATTATTATTTAAGTGTCTGACAACATTATGGAAAGAATCCCTACAGAGACAGGCCTTTCTGTTAAAGGTCCTATGACATGCTGCTTTTTGGATGCTTTTATATAGGCCTTATTGGCCCCCTAATACTGTATCTGAAGTCTTTTTCCCGAAATTCAGCCTTGGTGCAGAATTACAGCCACTATGAGCCAGTCCCACAATGAGCTTTCCTTAGGACGTGCCATTTCTGTATCTGTAGCTTTAAATGCTATTGAGGAGGAGAGAGGCGGGGCAAGGTGGAGGGTGGGGGTGTGGCCTTGACCAACTGCCATGCTTTGCTCATTTGAAAGCCATGATGTCTCTCTCTTTCTCATGGCCAAATTCTCTGGGTGGGCAAAGTAGAGAAAGGGGAGGTAACCTTTCCCCTTATGACGTCATAAAGGGAAGATTCCAGATTGGCCCATCGGAGCTTTCATTTTCTCAAAGGCAGAGCAGGATACCCAGGGTGCAAGGTTTTTTTTTTTGCAGGATGGTAGGGGAAGACTCAGGAATATTCATTAGGGAACTCATCCCTGATCGGCTAACCCTGACATTCTTACCCTAACCATAACCAATCCCACTCCTCTTGCCTAAACATAACCAATCCCACCAGAGCAGGCAACGAGTACTAGCCATTCAGAGGGAGAGTAGGGCGGGTTCTTCCCCTACCATCCTGCAAAAAAAGAATTCGCACCCAGGGCTTGCTTTACATCTATCGCCATTTCTAGCCACTGGGGGACCCTAGGCAGGCTAGGGGAACTTATATTAATGTTAAAAAAAACTCAAAGTGAAATTTTCATGCCATGGGACCTTTAAAGAGTAAGATCCCTTTTGTTTAACATGAAACAGCCCCATAATCGCCATTGCCAAACTCACCAGACTCATTTAAATAAACCATACTTTAAGCGTGTATAAAGCCAGCATATTTTCACATGTAAATGGGTGACGTAAGGGTTTATTTCAACCAAACCAGAGTGGTGATTGTTGGAACAGTGGGAAGACGAACCAAGACGGCTTTTGATCAGTTTTATTTTCTTGTTTCTGTCGACTTTGAATGAAGTGTTTTACGATGATAAAATTACTGTTCGTTTACATGGTGGGCTTGGTGATGGTGATTTCGTGGCTGTTTCATGTTAAACAAAAAGGATCTTACTCTTTACCAAAAAGGTCTATCTCTGTAGGTATCCTTTCCATAATGTTGTCAGACAATTAATAATGACTTGAGTGGTAAAAACACTTTTAGTGGACGTAAATTGAAGCTTTATAATGTAGACAAACGTGCATGTGTGTTTGTGTCGTGTCAAACAGCCACCAATGTGAGTCACTCGGGCTGTCCTCCCCAGTCTGGCTATGTGAGAGGATTCAACCATCCATGTGGTTGCGTCTGTGTTCCTATCGCAGGGTGAGTATGCTAACACACACTAAACACTTACAGTGTAGAGGATATTCTGGCAAGAGTTCAAGTTCATCTACATCACTGTAGTACTTTTTTTTTTTCTCTTTTTCTCAATTCTTCCAGAGAGCCCAACAAAACCCAGGTGTTCAGCTTCTTCCAGACGGACCTGGGTGGCTTTCTCCCCCGCTCCGTGGTCGACTCGTTCTTCCCATCCAGCATGGCGGAGTTCTACAGCAACCTGAGCAAGGCTGTCAAGTCCCTCAAGGGCCTTTGACACCAAGAGTTCAGAGATCTGCCTTCAAATCTGAGGCCTACTGACTGGTCAGGCCTGTTGGTTTATTCTATTTTAAACCATTCAAACTCAGCAGCTATTGGTACACTGTCACTATTAAAGGGATGATAGAATGATTATATAGGGTATTTCACACTGTTCTTTAAGGTCTCCTAATAGGGTATGTAACATTGGTTGGGCTGAAAATTGCCCGAATGCTATTTTATTAGGCCCTTAACTACCCTGTTAAATATGACTCTATTTGGAACAAGAGCTTTTCTTCCAAATATGGTATGCTCATGAATATTTAGATGAGCTGCGCGCTGATTGGTTTGAGCGAACCCCATAGAAACACATTGGAGACGAGACAGCAGGTCTCATATTTCAGACACTGCAAAGTTATACGTTGTTTGTCGGGCTATTTCGTTATTAAATTCACTTCTGAGACTTTTTTATGCGAGAAATCAACTATATAAAGCTCAAATATAGGCCGTTTTACGAAAATTGATGGCTAATTGCAAATTTGGTAAGACGTGTCGGACTTTAGCTAGGAGCTCCACACAGTCTGACGAGAAAACGGCAACCTCCATACCCAGTGAAAGTTACCGTTTCTCGGCTCCTGGACTCCTGGGGCTCGGGGCTCCGCGGAGCTGGCTGGCTGCCAGCTGCCGGCATAACTAGAGTATATTTAGTTTGAATTTCGTCACGCCACTTATATAACTTATACCCCAAGGTCTTATAAAGCTAACAATGTTGTCCGATTTCAATTTAATGCATTTTTGTGAACATTAGCTAGGGATTTCGTTAGCTGCTACGGTCCCTTCAATCCTATGTGTACAGATCGCAGCTAGTTAGCTTCACTTTCGGCATAATTAAAGTATATTTACAGTTTGAATTTCGTCACGCCACTTATATAACATCTACCCCAAGGTCTTATAAAGCTAACTATGGTGTCCGATTTCAATTTAATGCATTTTTGTGAACATTAGGGATTTTGTTAGCTGCTACTGTCCCTTCAATCCTATGGGTAAAGATCGCGGCTAGCTGCAGGCCCTGGAGCTCCATCAGGGCCTCGGCATTTTGTAGTCCAGTAACCCAGAACCGGTGACTTTGCGCGGGTATGGAGCGCCGCTGGCTTCCCTTCGTGACGGAGATCCAACTAGCTCACAGCGAGCCGGAGTCTATGAAATAGGACACGCCGGGCGGCGAGGCAGCACCGGCCGCTGTCACGTAGCCTGCTGAGCTCCTGCTGAACTGCGACACACAGTCGAAACAAAATTTGCAATTAGCCATCAATTTTCGTAAAACGGCCCATATTTGACCTCTACATAGTTGATTTTTCACATAAAAGGGTCTCAGAAGTGAATCTATTAATTAAATAGCGGACCTCTGGAGATCTGCATGACCTAGCTAGATTCAGAAGACTAAGCTGACCTCAGGTCAGTGGTGTAGCCTATGCAAATGTTGGGGCGTGACAAAGACTAGGATTTAGGATGCTTACGTCAGCTTCCAGCTTTGTTGAGATTCGCCCGTTTTCAGCGGCAGTTTCCTCTGAGATTTGCAGAGGATAGGGGTATCAATGGGATTTTGAGCTTCTATATCTATTTACCCACCGAACTGTCGTTATTCAACTATGACAAGGTAAAATCGGTTTTGCATTCTATCACCCCTTTAACCGCTTATTTCAAATCTCTCCAATCCACAATTTGTGTTTAATTAGCATTCCTATATTCCTCGGTTACTGCAGGAGGGATCCAAGTCCGAAAATAAGAATGAGGGCTTGCATTTGTCAAAACCTGCATCTCAAACTCCAGTCTCTTTACATCCCCGTCTAAGGGATGAATTTATTTCCTCCAATCTGAAGAATGAAAATAGATGTAACATCTATATTTGTATGTGCTAAAAGTACAGAACATCTTTACTTTTTACCACTTTGATGAGTCACTAGACATTCCCTCTTCTTATGATTCCATACTTCAGTGTGTACAGTGAACATGCATGTTGCATGGACCGTATATTTACCCTATGCTGGTGTCAGGTTGTTGGTTTAGAATACTGACTCATACCTCATATTTAGTCGTCTGTGTTGTACTTGAACTGCCATTTGCTCATCTCCAGCTCACCTGTAAGCCATGAATATCTGCCTCTTTAATCAGCTACACTGAAGCACAGGTGGGATGGCATTGGTGGCCTTTTTAAACAAAGGCAGTTTTTTTTTTTTTTTTTAACTCCTTTAAAATAGGATATGTTATGTGCTGCTTTATTGAGCAGAAAAGTGTCTTCCCACACACACACACACACACACACATACATACATACATACATACATACATACATACATATATACATATATACATACATATACATATAGTACCAATCAAAAGTTTGGACACACTTTCTCATTCTGGGAAAGTGTGTCCAAACCTTTGATATAGATATTTACAGTAGCTTATATTGTAAAAGTGAATACTAGAAAGATGGTTTTCCTATCACTAAGATGAAACCGTTCCAATGCATAATAATAAGCAATGCAAGGAGACAAGACTCAACATTTATAAGTTAAAAGTAACCTGGCAAAGCTAGAGAGCTTTACTGGACACACTGTTAAAGTGTAAAAGATACTAAAATGCACCGCAAGGTGCCTTTATGTAATGTGTCTAAACACCTTAAGAGTGCAATAATGCTCTGATAGCTTGGGCACTTAGCAAAGGAAAAAAAACGGGCAAATTCACAAAGAATGGATTGTGGCTGCTGATAGCACCATGAATTGTGCATCATTTGGTACCACTATCTATCGCACTAATGATATTACAGCGCAAACTCTGTAAAGTTTTGCAGCTTATTGCAATTTTCCCTTTTTTGCCTCCGATTACAATTATTCATGCGGCAAAGTATACATATTGCCTTTGCGCCAAGAACACAGTAGGGAGTACAATGACAGAGAGTACAGGTCCGCCGAGTTGCAGAGGCATTCCTCAAAACTTCAGACAAGGAATTTAAAGGTGACAGAGTTGGCAGCACAGTTAGGGGTGCGTTTCACCCTTTGTGGGTGCTTTTTCAGAATGATGTGGTGTTTTTTTTGTCCAATCCTTTTGTGAATTTTCCCCAGATTGTTTATTTAAATTGTTAAAAATAAAAAAAGACTCCCCAATTTCAGATCACATTACTGCTGTAACATTTTCGATTGTGAAGTTTTTGGTTTAGAAGCCTTTTTTATTGGCAATAGTTCACGGTAGAAAGGGCAAAGGCCAGTTCCAGTATATACACAAGTCCAGTTTCTCAGAAGGCCACCTCACTGTCTACACATTGTAGTCAATGATGGTTCTGTACAGGCGATAAATTAATGGGAAATGTATTCGTGGAACTTAATGACACTATTTCTTAATATAATTCTTATGTAGTCCATCCACACTGACCAACTGCTTTATTTACAGTATATCATGTTGTCTTGTTATTTAACGTAAAAAAAAAAAAAAAAGACTTTGTTCAGTGCCAGCCCCCCGGCAGCCAACCACCACAAATAGACTCTAATTTCTGTGGTACTGTATTTAATAACTTAACAATATAAAAGTTGCTACTGCATTATATTTACGTAGATAATGTATACAAAATATACAAGTGTAAGTTATTCCACAACTGCCATACTCTTCTTTTAGGTATTCAGAAAGAAAATAGACATCACTACAAATGTACTGTACTCATTTTATTCCTCATAGGCTGAGACTGACTTTCGTTGGGGAAATAAGAAAATGCTACATCTGGTTGGTTTGAAAAGACACCACAGGTCAGGGTTAACCCTTCCCTTGATTCTCTCTGTATTAAGGTTGGCGTGGACAGTTCCTTAATGATAACTTAAGGATCCCTCAGTATGAACTGAATGAATAGTAGCGAACTGTTGGTGAACCCCCTTTCTCCAGAGCCTTCATGTGTATAATCTGCTATACTATATTGGGTGACATGTTTTAACTAGTCTTTGTTTAGGAATATCAAGGTTCCTTTTTTAAAGTTTGTCTCTTTACCTGTTTTTACCTTGGTGTAGCAAGTAATCTTAATTGCATTCCACCATTTTCATGTCATGTGTGCTTGAGATGTTATTGTTTGCATGTGGATCTAAAGGCATTTTAATGTGTGTGTTGTGTGGAGCCAGCCGTGTTTTTTTTTTTTTTTTTTTTTTTGTGAAATTATCTCAATGTACATACAGGTAGATGCTAAAATAGAAGAAAAACACGATTACATAGTTGAATACAAAGTGAATGGAAACCAAACCATCAATCTCTATCAGGTGTTACCATGTGATCTGTATCTGATTACAGGCCTCTGCATTTACACCTAGTATTAATAAGTGTTCTCAATATCTGTTCTGCCAGCATCATGATCGGATCTCATTATTCCAAAAGGTGGAATTGGCGGACTTAATAAAAAACACAGTACAATATGTCTCAGACTAAAGCTGCTATAATCGATAATGTCTACAATAACAATGCATCAAATGACCATGTAAAAGGGGTTTGCTCGTTGTGATAAAACTGCTGAGAATTATAATCAAATCTGCAGCTCCCTTTGGCTTTACAGAGCACTTACACTACTTGCTCAGCCCTATATGGCAGACGGACACAGTTACTACCTGGTGATCAAAGTGAAGTATTCAGCATCTTAAAAGCCAGATATTTCCCCCAGGAGTTGGTTGAGACCAAAAACAGAGCTATAAATAGAGTAAATATTGGACCTAAATTTGCCAGTAGGGTTAAAGGGTAACTGCCATTTTTTTCAACCTGGACCCTATTTTCCTATGTTTTTATGTCTAAGTAGTCTATGTCCTTGATGTACCACTTCCGGGATTGTTCTGTTGCCGCCGGAAAATCCGCCGAATTTTACTCATTTATGTTGGCATTAAACTCCGGTCGATTTAAGAGGACTATGGTTAACCTTTTCTCAGATCTCTGCAGGGTAAACCCAGACAGCTAGCTAGACTATTTGTCCAATATGAGTTTTCTGTTGCATGACTAAAACAACTTTTAAACGTACACGTTCCACCAAAACAAGTTCCTTCCGAGCCTATTTTGCAGCGGCACCGCAGCTTTTCTCCATTGCTTAGCACCGCCCGAGACGATTGTGATTGGTTTAAAGAAATGCCAATAAACTGAAACACGTTTTCCTCCCATCCCCGAATGCTATGTGGAGTAGCCAGGCTCTCCTCCAGCAGTGAAACAACCTCCTCAGAAATCCTTTCCATAATGTTGTCAGACACTTAGAATATTAATCTGAGTCTGTCAGTGGCAAAACAAGCACTTTTGTGAAGGTAAACACAAACTGGACGATTGCCCTATTAATTTACATTGTAGATTGTTTCGCCGCTGCCGACTGCAGCGATCTCGCTTAATACTGGACCAATGTCAAAGATTAGTGTTCCCATCAGTCACTTAGACACAAAACATAGGAAAATTTAAACTCCCAAAATGTAGAGAAAGAAAATATTCTCACCCCTATTTTCCTGATTAACACCCTGTAGCCGACAATGTTGTATACATTTTATACAAATTGGCTTCAAAGCCCAATGCACTTCCTGGGGCCCTGGCTACAAGGTGCAAGGTGAGGGTCATGTGACAAACTTGAGACAGCTGAAGGCATCTTCAGGCTCAGTCACATAGTTAATGAGGCAAACATTATTTTGGGGGAGGGCTTATCTGTACCTTTTGGACAGGCATCTTGAGAAAGCTTCTTAAGAATCTTGAGATTCTTAAGCATTTGGCCAAATGTGCAGACCTCTGTAACAATTCCAGATGTGGTCTGGGTGATCTGACTGCTTTCCGCTTGCATTGCACACTGCATGCATTTACCATACTGCAATAACCCCCCCCCCCCATCCAGATACAGATAACATGTTAATACTAGATGGAAATGGGTTCTGCTGGGACGTCCCTGTTTGGACTGCCACCAAAAAGTTGTGATGTATCTGCCGAATCACCAGCAGCTTTTCCAATCAAACGTCTATTCGTATATAGACCTACCTAATACCTATTTTGATCCATCCTCACTCAAGCATGTGGTTCAGCATTGATTAATCTGACCTCAGTGAACTTTGACCACCAAGCATCTGGCTGTATCCAGAATGACAAGGGGGTCAAAGAGCATGTAAACTATGTCAGAACCAGTCTCACTTAAACCCTTTAAGTATTAGATTGTGACTGTGATGGACTTTTGGACCACTAAATGAGACCAAATACCAAGCGTTAAATCTGTGTTTTGTGACTGAGGGTCACATACCAATCCAAAGTTTCTTTCTGTGCATTGTTCTGACTCTTGTGCTCCAACAATCAGTTCAGACATTTCGTGTCTCCTGTGGTACACTAGTTGCAGGTTGTCCTGAGTACACTGTCTTGGGTAATGTAATGACTGGCCTAACAGAATATATGTAAAATGATAAATGTCAGATGTTTATTTATTCCTCTGTTTACATTTTTCCATGAGTTTTAAATGTCCAGTCAGAACACATGAAACTGTTTATCTTGTACTGTTTTGCACCCAGTTAGTTTTCTATTACACCAGCATTAAAATGATTAATAAGAACATCTTGTCCTCCACTGCTCTTTTTCTTTAGCAGTATATAGACCCAATCACATTATTTATTCACAATAACTTCCGGGTAGAAACCTCCTGCTTCCCGTACATACAATTTAACGGCGCTGAGCAAACGGAGACAAGGAACAACTGGGGATAATCTCATCTCCATCTAAAATTCATGTTTGATGCTTTCACATGTCAACACTTTGACTAACGTTAGCTTGGAGAGCTAATTCACCTGTTGGGTCACAGACAAAAGAAAATGACTACAAAAAAGTCAGTCCGACATGCAGTGAGATGTTGCTGTACGTAACGCTAGATTTGGTTTATCAAAGACGCTAGCAAAGCAACACAGGACAGAAAATAAACAGCAGAGACCACAGATAGGTCGGACCCCCGTGTTTAACTAGATATTAGTGATGTTACGTTCTGTGCCGAGGCGTGTGTCGCGGAATCCCGAAACTTTTCTGTAAAGCGCGTATCGAGGCTTGTATCGTTTTAGACAAATGACATCCGAAGCCTCGCTGCCCGTCCATACCACGTGACCGGTTTACGAAGTGGTTCGAATCTACACCAGTTTTATTACACATCCATGAGCACATTCACTGCCCTCTGCCACTTTCCAGTTTTAAAATACTAATATTGCCCCTCCTTCCATTAATATATTATGACCAAAAGGATTGATTTACACACGTTTGATAGCCACATTCCTCTGAAGACAATCTGTTTATTATACATTTATGTTATTCAATTATTATACCATCATAACATACACAGTACATGCATATAAATGGATTACGTGGAAATAAAATGTTTTCTTCACTGTAATTTCTAAGTCTTTATGACGCAAAATGCAGTGTATCACAGATCACACGGATCATCTGTAATATATCTGCCTGTTTAACACCCTTTGACCAACAGGTGAGCAAATGAACCCTTTTGTGAACTAATTTGCTGGAAAGCTTCAATGCTTCATGAGGCTTCATCTCGCCATCACTACTATCTATCATTAAACGTTACAGTTATGGCTGAAAATGACAACAGAAATAAACTTGCTTTCAAATTTCACATGTCTCTGCAATTCAGATCAACGGGTAGTTGTCTACCTGAAAGTGATTTTTTTGTTAGCGCAATGTCACGGATGGTAATTTGGTCCAGGGTCACGTCCAGCCCTGAAAAATGCGTAGCAACACATTTTTTAAACTGAAACGGGGATGCATTGAACACCCTGTTGTGTGCACAAGCGCTCTGCCTTTTTATTACTACGAGTTTACAAACACGTCTCTGCTGATTGGGTATCACCTGTGACAGCCAATAAATGAGAGACACCGCCACCAAACGAGAGAAAACATAACTCAAAGCAGTTGCACACCGATTCACACCGTTCCGAGGAAACATGTCGTTCATGTCATAGAGAGGTGAAGCCCCTCCCCTACCGGTGATCCACCGTGGCATCTTATTTTGGATGGACCCAGGGCATGCTGGGAAACGCCTGGCTCTCAGCTGATCTAACAGCTGATTGATTCAGCATTGACTCATCATGATGACGTTTTATATAAACTTTTTATTGTTTTTGAATTGGATGGATTTGAATTGCTATTTGTCTGATTTTAAGGCTTATTATGTACAGAACACGTGTGATGGTGACGTTTAGTAGGGGAGCACAGGGCACAAAGTTACACTTTTTGGTTATTTCTAAAACCATTTGAGTTTTACTGCTCATATTTTTATACAAACAACATACATATCTCTGCTACAAGCGTGCGCTGGAAGTTTGTTTGTAGGACCTACCGTTCTTGAACAATTCCACCGAGAGTGGCAATGTTACAACCTGCCCCATATACGGGGTTAGTTGTAACAGATAGAGGGTTAGTTGTAACACTTGTTAAAAAGTTGGATTTAACACAAATAATTCAATAGCATTGTGCTATACACCTAATAAAACTCTATAAAACACTTCCTTACTAAACTCTGCATAAAATAATAGTTTCATTTATGGATCTATTAAAACTAGGGCTGTCAATCGATTAAAATTTTTTATTAATTACATACTCTGATTAATTAATCGAAATTAATTGCATACATAATTAACGGTGCCTGAACCGATACTTTTTAAGAAAGTAAGAAAAGAAAAAAAAAGGGTACTAAACAACAGTCAGTGACATTAAAGAACGGCTTGTTTATTGCTAAGGCCATATGGTCAAAATGGTTGTGGTTAACACTTCATTACTAGATATGATCAGTATGTCTTTATTAACAGGTTACGTACCACAGTCATTTAAAGTAGCTGTGATAAAACCTCTTCTGAAAAAACCCACTCTCGATCCTGAGGTCTTAGCCAACTATAGACCTATATCTAACCTTCCCTTTCTCTCCAAGATCCTTGATAAAGTAGTCGCTAATCAGTTATGTGACATTTTACATAGGAATAGTCTATTCAAGGACTTTCAGTCAGGATTTAGAAAACATCATAGCACAGAGACGGCACTGGTGAAAATTACTAACAACCTTCTAATTGCTGCTGACAAAGGACTTGTCTCCATACTTGTTCTATTAGATCTTAGTGTTGCCTTCGACACTATTGACCATACCATCATGTTACAGAGACTGGAACATTTGTTGGCATTAAAGGAATCGCACTAAGCTGGTTTAAGTCCTATTTCTCTGATCGATCTCAATTTGTTAATATCAACGATAAATCCTCCAAGTACGCTAAAGTTAGCCATGGTGTTCCTCAAGGCTCAGTGCTTGGACCAATTCTATTCTCCTTATATATGCTTCCTCTAGGCAATATTATTAGGAAACATTCAATTAACTTTCACTGCTCTGCAGATGACCAATTATACTTGTTAGTCAAGCCAGACGAAACTAGTCAGTTAGCTAAACTTCAAGTGTGCCTTAAAGATATAACAACTTGGATGACGTACAATTTCCTGATGTTAAACTCAAACAAAACTGAAGTGATTGTGTTGGGCTCCAAACACCTCCGAACTTCATTATCTAAAGATATAGCTATTCTGGATGGTTTTGCCCTGGCCTTCAACACTACTGTTAGAAATCTAGGAGTTTTTTTTTATCAGGATTTATCCTTCAACGCCCATCTAAAACAAACCTCAAGAACAGCCTTTTTTCATCTTCGTAACATTGCCAAAATTAGGAATATCCTGTCGCAAAACGATGCGAAAAAACTAGTCCATGCATTTGTTACTTCGAGGCTGGACTACTGTAATTCCTTACTATCAGGATGCTCAAATAAGTCCCTCAGGACTCTCCAGCTGATCCAGAATGCTGCAGCACGTGTTCTGACAAGAACTAAGAAAAGAGATCATATTTCTCCTGTATTAGCTTCTCTGCATTGGCTTCCTGTAAAATCCAGGATTGAATTTAAAATCCTTCTCCTGACCTACAAAGCTCTAAATGGTCTAGCACCATCATATCTAGAAGAGCTCTTAGTACCGTATTGTCCCACTAGAGCACTGCGCTCCCAGAATGCAGAGCTACTTGTGGTTCCCAGAGTCTCTAAAAGTAGGATGGGAGCCAGAACCTTCAGCTATCAGGCTCCTCTCCTGTGGAACCAGCTCCCAGTCTGGGTTCGGGGGGCAGACACTGTCACCACATTTAAGATTAAACTGAAAACACTCCTCTTTGATAAAGCATATAGTTAGGGAGTGAGGAGATCCAGAAATGCTTGTTACTAACCTAGCTCTGGGGAGTTTACTCCTCGGAGTCCTTATGTTCCTTTTCCCAGCATTTTTGTTGGATCTGGATGGCACCTAAACTTGGTTTCAGCTGTCGCCGTGGTCCTGCTTCAGTTCACCCTGCTACGCTCCACAGTGCCCTGCTGAACCTGCTACATCCAGCCATGCCCTGCTGTGCCACGCTACATACTGCAACACCCTGCAGTGCCCTGTTATGACATGAACTACTATGACGACTATTTCTTAGTCACTGTTCCATTATCTTTATTGTGACTATTATTTCCACTGTTCAGCACATCCCCAACCGGCATCGTCAGACACCGCCTACCAAGAGCCTGGGTCTGGCCGAGGTTTCTTCCTAAAAGAAGTTTTTCTCATTACTGAGGTTTCTTCCTAAAAGGGAGTTTTTCCTTGCCACTGTCGCACTGAATGCTTGCTCTTGGGGGAACTACTTGAATTGTTGGGGCTTTATAAATTATAGAGTGTGGTCTAGACCTACTCTATCTGTAAAGTATCTCGAGATAACTATTGTTATGATTTGATACTATAAATAAATTGAATTGAATATACTCCTGCCAAAATGAGCCACCCAATGTAGGCATGGAGGTCTGTCACATCCACATCTTTCCAACTGGCCACATACACACGACTCCCCTCTAAATTTGTCATCTCAAATATATCTTTTTCAACTGATGGTGTCATGAAAAGCTCAAATGCTGATTTTATGTCTTGGACATGGCTGACAGCATATCTGGTGGGGCCTGCAATCATTTTTATCACATTAGCAGCACTAAGTCTACCCTGTCGTTCAAGTGGGGAGAGGGACCATAATAATTTTCCATTTTTGGAAGGTAACGTGTCTGCTGGTGGTTGAGAGACAACAGAAGAGTCAACCCCAAGAGTCTCATTTTCTTCAGAGGAGGATGCATCATAATCAGGGTACTCCTCAACATTATCGTCAGTCTCTGACACATTCTCCTCTATGTCGCTTTCAGTGTCAAAGAGCTGTGACAAAACCCACCCCGTAGCACATTCCTGACGCTTTAATTAAGTAGTCTCTAGTCTTCTCCTCATCCTCTGTTGACAAACCTTCCTGTGGCTTGAATAACCCATGGTTGGCAATGGTGGGTTGCCACCATGCAGCACCTGCATCCTTTTTTTTTTTTTGCTAACAAATCGTTGTATGGTGACATGGCAGATGCCATAGGAACCCGCTGCACCCCTAACTGAACTTCCTCTCTTTCCACCTCGCTGGCTGCCAGACAAAGCACTTCCCTAGAAACCCCCCTAGCTTTGCTTCTCCTGCGATTTCTCATTCTGTGGACAAAGAAATGCAATATGTAGTTGTTCACGCTGTACTTCAATACTTTCAAAATATTGGTTTTGAAACATTCATGCAAATAAAAGACTGTGAGTTAAAAATGGCTCCTTTTGTAGTCTAATTATTGGTGCGGCTTAGTTGTAACACTGCGTCACAACTAGCCCCGCTGTGTTGCGTTTACCTCAGGACTGGCTAGTACTTGCTAAGCGATGGTCACATCTTTTAAAATGGTACGATGTTTTAGCCAAGAGGACGGTGATCAAGGCAATATAAGATTAGATACACTGACTTTCACTCTTTAGAAATCGAAAAATTACTTACATGATGCCAAAACACAATTTCTTCTCTCTCTTGGAGACAGTGGAAGTCAACAGTATTCCAAGTTGGCGGGAACACGTCTAATGGCAATGTCATTACATGCCCTGAAGCACATCCGGTTGTACCCTGTGCAACCATCTAAATTTAACCCCGCTTTACTTTGTGCCCCGCGCTCCCCTAGTGAGAGAGACTAAATCCGGTCAGATTAGGGATCATCTACTACACCGTCTCTTGTTAACATCAGCAACAGGTCGCATGTAGAGCATTTTAACCGGCTACTCTGTCTTAATAAAAACAAAAGGAGACTGTGTCCACTGACTGAATGACTGATATATGGGTCTGATAACATTTTAATAAATCGGACCTAACAGGATGTGATTGTTTTTGTGACTTCCTGTTCAGACTGAAGGCTGCTGGAAACAGCTGGAAACTGTCCGACTTGACGGCTTTTTGTCACCGCCCCCTGCTGCCGCCGCCTGCTCTCATGCACTTAACAGGCAAGGCGCAGTTCTTGATCCTGTTTGAATGAATTACACTCAGATATTCGTCAATTTAAAAGATTATTTTAAAAGTGAATAAAGTCTCACTTTATCCTAAAACTGTTTAAGTATAAGACTGTCAAAATTCATAATTAAAAAGACTACTCACCCCAAAGTCGCATAAGTGACGTCTGGCTGAAGCTACGATTTCTGTGAGTTTCTTACTAGGATCATGTAACGTTAACGTAACTCACACGGGCAGTGGACATCTTGCTCGTTCTTTCGCTTCTTGGCCGATAAAACGTTGATGGATAAAACACATCAGGTAAGATAACGTTACATGTGTTGTGGAACATAGCTAAGCTAGCTAGCGAGGAAACCGAGCATTAAGCAAGGTAACGTTTTATATATACTCAGCAAAAAAAAGAAACGTTCTGTCAATTCCAACTGCTTTTATATTTTAAGCAAACTTAACATATGCAAATATTTGTATGAACATTACAAGTTTTAACAACAGACATAAACTGAACGATTTTCACAGACATGTGACTTAGAGCTTAGATCGGCCCAAAAAATCAAGCCCGAACCTACCCGAGCCCGAGCACGTTGCGTCCGAGCCCGGCCCGGCCGACACATTAACTGTAATTATGAGCCCAAGCCCGATTTAAACCCGACAATTTTTTTAATACGTGGGCCGTTATAACTGACGTTCTCAACTACAATTCAGAGTTGTTTGAACTGCAGAAATCTGTTTAGAATAATACAACAAGGACGAAGCCTGTAAACTGCGCTGTTTGTTTAGAATGGAACGGATCGCAAATGGATCTGAATGAAGAAACGTAAAAAAGAAACAATGATGAACAACATATTGTTGTCACTGCCCACGACTTGTTTAAACTGCTTCCATACCTCCGACTTTCCTCCACACTTGCTCAAAGTTAATTCTCCTGTTTTTCTTTTTTTCTTTACATCTTCAAGCTCCCGGTGTGATGCGTGCGAGAGGAGGAGACTCCGCGCATGAAGTGCTGCATTTTGTAACTGCAGCCTAACTTTTGTAGGCTACACATTTGTTACTTTTATATAGCCTATATATATATATTTATAATATTTATGATTATGGCATAGCTTTCTCCCCACCCAAATAGGATAATAAGGTAATGGATAAAAAAAAAAAAATTTGCTTGATCAAGGGTCCGGCCCGGGCCCGGCCCGGCCCGAGGATGTGGCGGAAAATAACGCGGTCCGGTCTGGCTCGGGTCGGGCGTCGGGCTCGGGCTCGGGCCGAGAATCTAAACTCTAATGTGACTAGCAGAAATGGAATAATGTGTCCCTGGGGGGGTGTCAAAATCAAAAGTAGCCCTCAGTATCTGGTGTGGCCACCAGCTGCATTAAGTACTGCAGTGCATCTCCTCCTCATGTACTGCACCAGACTGGCCAGTTTTTGCGATTGTTGTTGCCATCCTGTACCTGTCCCGCAGGTGTGATATTCGGATGTACCGATCCTATGCAGGTGTTGTTACACGTGTCTGCCACTGCGAGGACAATCGACTGTGCTTCCTGTCTTCCTGTAGCGTTGTCTTACGCATCTCACAGTAGGGACATTGCAATGTATTGCCCTGGCCACATCTGCTGTCCTCATGCCTCCTTGCACCATGCCTAAGGCACGTTTATGCAGAGTAGCAGGGACCCTGGGCATCTTTCTTTTGGTGTTTTTGAGTCAGTAGAAAGGTCTCTTTACTTTCTTAATTTTCTTTTAACTGTGACCTTAATTGCCTACCGCCTGCAAGCTGTCTTTTCGACCGTTCAAACAGGTGCATGTTCATTAATTGTTTATGGTTCATTAAACAAGCATGGAAAACATTGTTTAAACCCTATACAATTAAGATCTCTAAAGTTATTTTGATTTTTACAAAAGTATCTTTAAAATACAGTGTCCTGAAAAAGGGGCGCTTCTTTTTTTGCTGAGTTATATTGTGTGAGACAAGATATGTAGTTCACTGAGCGGTTTCACATAAAGGTACAAAACAAACTGAGATTTTCTTCACTTGCAAAATAATCTTTTGAATGGAGGAACATATGTGTAATTCATTCAAACCGGATCCAAAAAAATATCTCTCCACGTTCATTACCACATATATTTTTTTCCGAAAAAGGGTCCCATGGTGTCTCATTTATAAACGTGGCATACGCACAAAACGGGGCTGAAAATATGGTACACCACTTCCGACGCAAAGGTTGTGATTTATAAAAAACAAACTTGACGGCAGAATGTGCGGTCCTCCACGCAAACTCTGACCCATGCGTACGCATATTTTGGAGACAATGGGAATTGTCGAAGCAGATGGTGAGGTGGTGAACTGAAGTCAGACTGCAGAAAGTACATGTGGGATAACGATTACTCAATATTTTCAAGTATTGATGCCTCACGCACATTTTTTCACTCCATATCATCCACGTTATCATGAAGATTAAATCCAGCAGTTATTTGTGCTTGTACTGAGTTAGAATTGTTCCATAAACACCTTGTAAAATCCGACTCAAATCTTTAATAAAAATTTGTTCTTAATGTTTAATCGGCGCTGTCTCACTCCCATCAGGGAGAGATGGCCCGACTCCATGGAATACAGGATAGCATCAAATACCCTAGCATTAGGTCTTTAATATGGTGCATATATCATCAAATGTCTGTAAAATACAGCCGTTAAGCTCTCGCGCAATCGTTACACTTAATGTCCTCGTTATCGGTCCGAACTTTAATACTGTTCATGACAAAACCTGCATGAAGAAAAGTGTGTTTGCCTATTACACTTTCGTCTTTAAATTGTATCTCGGGGTTGAGGATACCACTAGTTGATGCTGTGATTTTGGCAAGGTGTTAACAATCACAAATTGTTGTAAACATATAAATACTTCAGTGACCCCCGTGCATAATGCTGCATGATGGCACTGCTGGCACTGCAGGAGGACTACGCCAATGGAAGAAACAGGAGAAAAAGAGGCTTCAGGGACCATGACAGTGACTGGCTAATATGCCGATTTAAATTCCCTAAAGCTGTGCTCTTGGATCTATGTACTGAATTGGGTCCAGTAGAGAGTGCAACGCGCCGGAACCGTGCCATCCCGGTCCAAATACAGGTCCTCGCCACTCTGGGGGCAACCGGCTGTTTCCAGAGGGAAATGGCAGACAGCTAAGTGCTTTTTATATAAATATTATATATAATCTTCAACTTTATCGCTAAGGCTTGTTTGGATATAATATATAGTTCTGTTAAATCTTATCATATAGGTCTTGTATATCGAAGCTATCCCCGAGTGCCGAAATGCCTGCCGTTTTGGACAGTATTATTAATATAGGTAGTCTATAGATCAGGTTTCCCTACACTGCGAGAACAGGCCGAAATTATAATTAAATTTGCAGCAATTCTCGAGCGTCTGAGAAGTTTTTTGCTTTTTCCCCGCCCGCCAGACGTCATAATTCAGTGTAACGAAAGAACAACTGCCAGGGATTAACATACTGATCAGCATTCATGAGGTGCTTTGCATTGACTATTTATGGTTAAAAATGGGCGTGTACAGGCTGGATAAGAGGCTGATTCACGTACGCACACTTAATAATCAGTGATTTATAAAGGGAACATTGCTTACAGATGTGCGTACGCACGGTTTTATAAATCTGATTTTCTTTTGGGGCGTATGCCATTTTTGGCTTTTGGGCGTATGTACACTTTTAGTAAGGATCCTACGCACAGTTTTATAAATGAGACTCCAGGCCTGTACTGTAACAGAAACATTTCTCATAACTATTTTCAAGCCACCTGCAAACTTGGGAGAAAGAAACATCACACAGACTGGTTCAGGTTTGAACAGTTTTTATACAAGTATTTTTTTATTTATTCTTACACCAGATGTAAGTGACTGTAAATTAATATATTTTAGGCTACCGAAATAGAAAACTTTTTTTGTTTGTTTGTGGTTGCAAGACATTCTATGGTATTATATTTGGGTCTTAATCCGGAGTGCACAATGGGACAATTTGAGCACAAAAAGATTGAACACACAAGTTCAATTTTGTAGAGAAAATATTACCACACAGACTATTGTCTGCTACTATCTGTTCTGTGCTTGTTTAAAAATGTAAGTGTACAAAATGCACATTTTCCCTGCATCAAAGTCCTTGCTTACAGTTATGGTTGTACATGTTTGTGGATAATATAAATATGACATTTATTGAGCACAGGACGGAATGAGTGATCATTTCTCTACAAAATTGAATGTATATACTTGCACTTTTTTCTATGCTCAAGATGTCCCATTGCAAGCTCAGAATTGAAACACAAATACAACTCCATAACATTCCAGTTAAGATACAGACTAAGGTTGCAGGAGGGTCAAACTCAAAGCTAGTGAGTCAACAAAAGTGCTTAATACTGATCTTTTGATTCCTATACATACAGTACCACTGCTGAGAAAAATAGATGTTTACTCTTATATATATATACTTCTGTTCTTGGACACGTGACTGCATATTTAGTTTTTCATACCATACAGACTAAACACACAGGAGCATTAAAAACCAACACCTATTGAACACCTGTACCTCAAACATTTCACAATGTGGATCAATCCAGTACAACGGCAGCACAGATGTGTTACTGGGCTGTTTTAATGGGTTGCATTGTTCTGTACAGGTGTTGCATTATTGTGACTGATCTCCTTTAGGCCTTCCCTTCTCCTTCAGATTTGTTTTATTTTTTATTTTTGAGGCCTTTATATATAGGACAGCTGAAGACATGAAAGGGGAGAGAGAGGGGAATTGACATGCAGCAAAGGGTCGGAGTCGAACCTGCGTCGAGGAATGAGCCTCTAAATTTATTAATTTGAGAGCATGACTCATGTATTTGTGTGCATACATTCGTTTTAATTTCCCCCATGACAGTGTATTCTGTATTCAACAACTCAGATCTAATTTCAATGTAAACAAAACAGCAGTATGCAGGATAACCCACAGACCTGAGACTTATTCACAGGAATTGGGACAAATGGCAAGTTACCAGTATAAGTGGATCATAGGTGAACTGACCATTTAATAAACTTCAATATCTAATCAGAAATATGATATAAAAATACTAGAAATGTATTCAGAAGCTGGCTGATACCTGATTTCTATGAGACTGGTCATTTTTTGAAGAAACAACTCACACATCCAAAAATTCTTCTGTGCAGGTGCGTTGGAAAATAACATCAACTTGGAAATAAAGGAACAAATCCCGCACTCTGCTTGTGCTTTAGCATCACAGTTTATTTACAAAATACTAATGTTTCGGTCCCTCCGGACTATTTTATGTAAAGGAGCCGTGGGACCGAAACGTTTTTTGAAAATTGAGTGCAGGATTTGTTTCCAAGTTTACGAGACTGGTAGTAAAAGGCCAACATCTGTGTGCTGTTGTTTTTTTCTCTTTTTTTTCTTTTTCTTTTCGGATTCATTCATCTGTAAGAGGCTCCAAACAGCTGTGTGTGTGTCATTCGGCCCCCCCCTGTCTCCTCCGGATCACCGCGGTGATGGCTCCTTCAGGTAAAGCCTTGATCATGTTCCAGGCCTCGAAGCGAGTCATGTCCTGCAGGCTGACTCCCTGGACCTGCAGCAGCTCATCTCCACGCTGCAGACCAATCTGCTCTGCTGCTCCGCCTGAAACACACACACACACACACACACACACACACACACACACACACAAAATGACAAAGACTCATTTTAAAACATTTTACTGAGCCAACAGAAACATTGCTGCATGTCACACTACTTAACACTACACTTGACAGCAGGTAACATTAGCCTACTGTTAGATAGTAGCTGGATTAAACACGGTTAAAATGCAGACAGCTGATGTTAAACGGTGTGAAGTGTAACTGTATTTCACTGTAGAGCATTCCAACACCGGGACGTTAACAGTCTGCGGCTGCTGTTATCGGAAAAACGACACAGACTTCATTTGAAACTGGTAAGCCTTGTGGTGCATTCAAAGTTATTGTAAAATACCCTTTTCCCATCTGGTGGTTGTTTTAGTCGTTTAACAGCAATTTACTAGCAATTACTAGTGAAATGAGTTATTGTTATAAGTTATTGTTTATACATTTTTAATGAATCATTTAATTATGACCATATGGCCTTAGCAATAAACAAGCCATTATTTAATGTCATTTTGTGCTCTTTTAATTTTTTTTTTTAAATCTTATTTAAAAAGTATTGGTTCAGGTGCTGTTTAGGCACCGGCAACCTTTTAAAAGTATCACTTTTGCACTGGTATTGGAAAAAATCCAAACGAAACGCCCCTAAGCGCTGTGTGTGGAAAACCAGTTGCAATGGGTTTATCTATCCACCAGGGGGAGCAGTGATTATCGACGCTGAAGCCGTTTACAGGTCTAGAATCAGCTGTTCTTATTCAATATGATGTGTAGCCTACTGTTTGGGGGAGTGTGCCCTTCTACACAGGACATTCGTACGGATTCCATTTCATAGTACGCACAAGAACCCCTCGTACCTGTAAAGATCCTGTTGATGACCAAAGGTCTGTCTCCATGAATGGAGCCTTTTCCTCCCTCCAGAGTGAAGCCAACTCCTCCAGCTGTTTTCTCCAGCTCCACACTCACCGGAGCTCCCTGCTCCTCCTCTGCAACACAACAACACAATAACCAAACAGGGCCAATGTTGCCCGCCATACCTTAATTGTACAGCTGAAACTTTCAATCAATAGGTGTACAGTAATTTATCTCATACTGTAGTAGAGCTGCAACTAACGGTTATTTTCCCAGTCGATTAATCTGTCCATTATTTTCTGGATGAATGGATTAGTTGTTTGGTCTCCAAAATGTCAGAAAATTGTGAAAAACGTGTTTCCTTAAGCCCAAGATGACGTCCTCAAATGTCTTATTCTGTCCACAACTCAAAGATATTGAGTTTACTGTCACAGAGGAGAGAAGAAACTAAAAAGTATTCACATTTAACAAGCTGGAATTTTCCCGTACAAAAAAAACACCTTTCACTCCAAATGGAGCTTCTCTCCCACAGACAGCACTTTTTCTCAGCTGTTTGAAATGCCTCGCCCACATTCCTGTTTGAAATTCCTCAATTAATGATGTCACTGAGTGAGAAAGCCAGCCCAGTTTTTCATATGTGCTGCCCAATAGGTGCTGCTTGAGCATGCACAGCCCGCCCAGCAGAGATGGGAAGTAACGAAGTACAAATACTTCGTTACTGTACTCAATATATCTTGGTACAGTGATAGATTCAAAACTGTCATTTGAGTTGAATTGTGATATGGTCTGTAAAAAGGGTCATCAACGTTTGAGTTGCCTTAGGAAACTTGCCAAATTTCACATTGGCAGACGTATGTTGACTTTGTTTTATCTCGCTTTTATTGAATCTTTTATGTCATTTTCCATAGTCGTGTGGTATGGAAGCCTGTCAGTGAAGAACAGAAACTCCTTAAACCAAATTGTAAGATGGGCAAGTAAGATAATAGGATTAAATCAAAGGAACTTAGGAAATATTTACACAAATCAGCTGTACCGGAAAGCAAGTGCTGTCTTGAGTGATCGGTCGCATCCCTTAAGGAATGATTTTAAGTTACTTCCGTCTGGTCGCCGGTTTGCGGCTTTGAGATGGAAAACAAGACGCTATAAGAATACTTTTGTTCCAGCTGCAATTGAATTCCTAAATAATAAGAGAGAAGTTTTAGTACTTGACAGTTAATATGGATAGAGGATATGTATGTGTTATGGCGTAGTCTGTCATGATGTCTATTTGTTTACTTGTAAATTTGTACGTGAAATAGTTGTATGTTCTTATGTCTTTTATGTGGATGACCGAATTCTTCTTTTTATCTGCAAAACAATTTTACCTGCGGGTATGAAATAAAATTACCTTGACCTACCTTACCTTGACCTTGACCAAGTAGATTTTTCAGATATTTTTACTTTACTATATTTTTTTGTGGCGACTTTTTACTTTTACTCCTTACATTTTAACATGAATATCGGTACTTTCTAATCCTTACATTTTACAAAATTGGCTCGTTACTTTAGTTTTGTACAAGAGGTCGTCATGTCAGAGAATAGCACAGACACGCGCCTCACCGCGAGCGGGCGCGCGCAACACACGGACCAAAAAGAAAAAGAGACTAGCTGTCCGGAGGATAATCAGTTGAGATTGTGTGTGTGCGTCCTTAAGAACTGTAAGTCGTATAACTTATGTTGTCAGTTCATTTAAGCCTGTTGTTGTATTGGTCTATAGTTCTTGCAAATTTAAAGTAAGTTAGCTAGTGATTTTGTTGTTTGTGTTGCTTGATCTTAATAAAGCATCAAAAGAGAGAAGTTGTCTCCGTCCGTGTTTTAACAGACACACCTGGGGCGAAGTTGGAAACCAGAATCAGCTTTAAATACAGTCCAAATTGAGTCCTTACTAACAAGTTTCAAATAATTTCACTGGAGTTACCGTATTTTCGCGTCATCAATACAACATTCATATACCACCATACCATACCACTTGACACACCACTACAAGACGACTCGACAGATTCAGCGGCATTCTGCATTCATTCGCGGCAAATCATTGCGGCTTGATGGTGGTAACGTTAGCACATAGCAGTATGGATGGCGACATGATTGAAAATGAAGAAATCAGCAGACAAGCAGCAAGACATCCTTGGCCTTATCTGAGAGAGATGTTTGAGATAGTAGGCATCAAGAATGACTCCTGGCCAATGTGCTACTTCTTAATTAATGTCTGTTTAGTAATTCATATTTTGTCCTTTATTTTCTTTCCAGAAGCCATATTTGAGCACACACACATACATGTAGATTCCTTTAAATGTTAAGGGGAAGATTAAAAAAAGAGAAACTGGATCTGTGAATTCTCACAGAATCACAACTGAATTCATAAATAGCTACTCAGTCAGAATCTTATTAACCTGGAGTCCCAGTCTCTGTCACAATAATCATATATGTGATGTTTTAGGCATATTGGCAGACATCCATTTAACATGTAGGCAATGGCATATAAAGAGCCTTTTTTCTATGTCCACTGAAGTTTCTCAGCTTGCACTCTAGTAACATTTGTGTGGTCCAGGTAGCTTTGCATAAAAAATGCTTGTCATTCGCAAAGCTACTTTTACTTTTATACTTTAAGTAAATTTCCAAGCCTGTACTTTGTTACTTTTACTTGAGTAAATAAGTTAAATCAGTACTTCTACTTTTACCAGAGTATTTTTTAACACAAGTATCTGTACTTCTACTTGAGTACGGGAAGTGAGTACTTTTCCCATCTCTGCCACCCAGTGGCAATAGAGTGGGCCAGCTGACCAATCAGAGCAGACTGGGCTTTTCAGGAAGGGCTCAGACAGAGTAGCCCTTTCTCAAAGTCAAGGAAGGATCCTTCAATGGCTGAATTTCGAGGATGCTAAGTCATCGAAGTCCGTCAAAGGACTGTTCCGTTGTCGAGGATCCTCCAAATTCCACCAAGGATGCATGTGTATATACTCCATGCTCCCAAAGCACCCACAATCCTATGCGCGCGGCTTTGCCGGCTTGTTAAAAAATAAACAATGGTGGACGTAAGCGGAGTCGAATAAATTTGAAATGTAAGCATCTTTAGTGATGGCTGTACATTTGTTATCAACATAAATGTGTTACATTAAAAAAAAAGTTAAACGCAATAATGCCAGTCCATATTGCTATAAATAATTAGGTAGAAACCTACCGAGCTAACGTTAGGCTAACCGAACATATGATTTAACATTAGGCTGGGTTGCTGCCATTTGTTATTTAAAAAGTTAAATGTCCGGTGGCATTTTCATCTCTTTGTATATGGTGTTACTGTATATGTGTAACGATGACAGAGATTTTCAAATTGGTTGGTGTTTCCGGCAGAGGAGCTGCAGCAATGGGCAGTATGAGAAACATAACGTGTTTTGAACATCAAAGCACCCATTCTAGTAGACCCGAGTAGAGTACAAATATGACGCTGAGAAGGAGTATAATAGGGGCTCTTTAATAGTTAACTAATTGATTAATCTTTGCAGCTCTGTACTGTAGTACAGAATGTGAAAACTTTTCAGACTTATGTTCTGCATACATTGATACCCCTGTTGTTAGAAAAGCATTGGGAATCTGGAGAGGCTCAAACACTCGATGTGTTCCGACTACACCCATGTGTGTGTTGCATGAATCACCTGCAGGGTGGGGCTCTTCGCTCCTGCAGCCTTCCTCTCTTCCTTCCTCGGCCCTCTTGCAGACGACCACCACGGCCAGCTTGAGACTGCGGGCCTGGCGCAGGGCGGCGGTGGCGTCGGCGTGTGTCACGCCGCGCAGTGTTTGTCCGTTTATAGACAACACCTCATCTCCTTTCTGGATGGTGCCCTCCTGAGCCGCCAGGCCGCTGGGAAACACTCTGTGCACCTGGGTGGAAGACAGGCACGCACGCACGCACACACACACGCACGCACACACACACACACACACACACACACACACACACACACACACACACACACACACACACACACACATTCAGAGAGTGTGTGTGCCATTGGCTAACAGTAGGGCTAAGTTAAAATAATTGATTATCCAATTTTAATCAATCTTTGTTTGAGTTATCTGATATCGATTAATACAATCCCGAAATCTTAATATTAGTGCTGTCAGTTAAACGCGTTATTAACGGCGTTAACGCAAACCCATTTTAACTGCGTCAATTTTTTTATCGCAAGATTAACGTTATTTTTGGCCTAGCAAACTTTGTAGTTTTTTTCACATGCTGTTGCAACAACTAGTAACGTTAGAAAAACTACAACACCACACCGGATCTAGCTAGACCGGAAACAAAACAACAGGCACGCCGCACATACTTGTTTGGGCTTGCGAGCCGGCCAAAGTGTAGTAGGCAAACATTACGTTTTGAGTGGATGGCGAGTGCGAGACGCCGAAATGGATGCCAATAAGATTCTGAATGGAAAGTTTACTTTTAAAAAGTTTCCAAATGGTTCCATTGACAAGACCAAAGTGATCTGTGTGTTTTGTCGTGAACTGAGCTATCATCGCAGCACGTCCAGTCTGAAATACCACTTGATGGCCAAGCACACAGCTTATGCGAATTCTCCGCCCCCTCGTCAAAGCCAGGCGACAGTGGATGACTTCAGACCATAGACTGTATATTAATATTAACAGCCTATGCTTCAGACAGAAGCACATGGATACCACAACTAAGAACAAACTTAATGCAACCATAGCTAAATGGGTGGCTACTGCATGTAGGCCTTTTCCATGTTGATAAGAGCATTAAAATGAGAAAAAAATAATGGGACAAAAAGAAATCAAGGGACATTTAGAATAGATAAAAATGTGCGATTAATTGTGATTAATTGCAAGTTAACTATGACATTAATGTGATTAATCGCGATTAAATATTTTAATCGTTTGACAGCACTACTTAATATATGCCTTTTCACCATGAATGGATCTGCAAAAAGGACAGGTAAAGGGCATTTGATCAGAATACAGCATAGAAAATCTGCCTAGGAAATAGGTTAGGATTTTCCCTTGTTTTCGTATAAATGTCAGGCCACTTATGTAGGCTAAGGTGAAAGCTCTGCGTGGAGCCTCCGCAGAACTATAAATCACGCTTTACCCTTGTTCTCCTGTGCTCACTGTGAGTGTGTAGAGCGCTGCTTACTGTCGGAGCTTTGCTCTCCAGGTCCGAGCCTCCCGCGATGCTGAAGCCAAGCCCAGCTCCCTCCTCTTTATGCAGACTCACAACATGGATGTCCACCAGTTGCTGTGGACAAAGAGGCAGAGTAAGTACTTCAGTTTGTTTCTTCTTTATGTGATTAGCTCAGATTAACTGGCTTGTTACCAGCAGGCATTGTTCACATCACCAAGGCCATACTGTGTGTGAACATTTCACTACATCTAAATCTAAAAGGTAAAGATGATGGTCATGAGTTTATTATGTGAAATCCTGTTAGGGTTGTTATACATGGAACACAGTGCAGATCCATGATGCCTCCCAGATGGCCGAGTATGTCGATGAATTACGTTTGCCAGGTAATATTTAATTAGAATAGGGAAACCCATATAAGGGCAGCAGACCTTTTGGCCTAGCAAACTTTGTAGTTTTTTTCACATGCTGTTGCAACAACTAGTAACGTTAGAAAAACTACAACACCACACCGGATCTAGCTAGACCGGAAACAAAACAACAGGCACGCCGCACACACTTGTTTGGGCTTGCGAGCCGGCCAAAGTGTAGTAGGCAAACATTACGTTTTGAGTGGATGGCGAGTGCGAGACGCCGAAATGGAAGCCAATAAGATTCTGAATGGAAAGTTTACTTTTGTGTGCAAACCACAACCCAACTGACACTTGACAGGTAATCGTGGTTATTGTGAGCAGTGCAAAAAGCAATTCAAATTGAATTCAGTTAAAAAAAAAAAAAAAGAAAAATGATATTTATTTATCATTCATCAAAATTATTTAGTAATTTAATAATTTTAAATGTTGCAGTGCAAAAGCAATTTAAATTTAATTCAGTTCAAAAAACACAAAAGAAAAACGTTATTTATTTATTATTCATCACAATTATTTATTAATTTAATAATTTTAAATGTTTACACTTATTAAAAATGAATAGGTCTTGCCTAAATGACAACACAATTTGACCAATATGCCAAAACACATGCACGCACGCACGCACGCACGCATCTATCATAAAGTCGTATTGGCCTCTTTGGTTTTCAGTAATCAGAGACAGTAGCAGTATGGCCTGTACAGTATACATGTTAACTTATGTCTTTAATGCTAAGTAACTACATTAGCATTTCATTATGTAAAGATATGGTTCAGCAGGGTTCAGTGTGCTGCATCAAACCAATGTGCTGACTGTAATCCATCCATCATCTGACCATGAACTGATGAAAACATTTCAACATTTCAACCCATATTATGTTCCTCTTAAACATAGGAACTGAAACTAGGAAACTTTGCTGTAATAGTTAAAGGAATAGTTCAATATTTTAATAACTAAATATATCGCTATATATTCAAGGTTCTTTCCTGGAGTGAGATGTTGAGATGTCTGTATGTTGAGTACAGAGCCTGGTTCTAGCTCACTCATTAACATTGTGTTTGTTGTTTGTTTCTGACTGAGTATTTCTGAAATCCTGACTGTTTAGCTGAATTAAATATAAAATATGTGTTGTGTGTGTGATGTAAATGATGTTGAATGTTCAAAACTTTGTCTTTTGTTTTTAACTTTTTTTCTATACATGTAAGGCAGCGATATTCAACAGGGGGTCCTCAGAGTAAGTGAATGTTACATGTTAAAATAAAATGTTAAAACTTTTTATTTTTAAAAAAAATAAAATATGTCTGAAAATATACAATAATATGAATCCAACATAACATAACATAATTAATAGCAAAGAAACATTTAATAAAAAAAAAAAACCATTTAATTTACACATTGAAGATAAGCTTACTATAGGTAAGGTAGCCACTATTAGCCTAGAAATCTAGACGCTCCCTAGTGGCAGCAAATGTAATTTGCAGCCAGGGTCAGTCTAGCAACTCTCCGTTGGCTTGTGAGCTGGAAAAACCAAATTCTGGTCAGGCCAATCACACCATGTGTAGAGTCGGTGGGCGGGCTTAACATAAGGACGGCAGAGTTGCGACGGTTCCATGTGAATTCCCTGCTACTTGAAAACAAAGAAGATGGCTGCTGCTGCTGGCGAATCAGCTTTGGCCATGACTCTGGAAGACTTGGAGTTAAGCCTGAAGTCATTCTTAAAAAAGGAAGATGTGTTCGGAGTTTTGCCGACCGGATACGGCAAAAGTTTAATCTATCAACTAGCGTTGCTCTGGTTGGCTATGAGTGCAGAGGGAATTTGAAAGACAACCGTTTATCCCACCCCTCGGATTGAGCCCTGCCAATGGTGAGTTCCCAGACCCAACATCTTGATGTGGGTCTGGCTTGTCAGGCTAAGCCACTATGGTAGCTATAGAGTTAAACTTAAGGAGTCACTGTGCCCTCCACATGTATGTTAAACATTAAAACATGATGTATAAATAATATATTAATATCCATTTACTTTCTTCAATAGCCTAGTTTAACATGCAACTTCATTTTATACAGTATATATATATATATATATATATATATATATATATATATATATATATATATATATATGTCCCTGCTCCATCTCTCTTTCAGCTAAAGGGGTACTTGGCCTAAAAACGTTGAACACCCCTGATGTAAGAGATTTGTAGTCTGTTTGCAGTACATCACAATCTAAGAAATAGTCAGTTAATAGTTTTTACAGTTTTATAACCTGTCTAGAGTCTAGAGTCTTCTGTGTTCTTGGACCCTAAAGTGAATTTTCAGTGATGTAGCTAACTATGTGGCCCATCAAAAGTGTAAAGTGGTAATGTTTTCTTGGGCCCTGATGTGAATTTTAGGTGATGTAGCTAACTATGTGGTCCAGAATGGTAAAATAGTTGTTTTGTTGGACCCTAATGTACATTTTCATTAAACTATGAGGCCCATAAGAAGTGTAAAATAGTCATAAACCTTGATGTGAAGTTAAGATTTTTCATAAGCTTTGGGTATTGCAATTTCATACGTGTATAAACAGTAGCTTCATTCAGCTTCTGTGTGTTATGTAGATAAATGTAAGTGATGTGATGCCAGTAGCTCTTGGCCACTTTAATTATTATTTTTTTTAAGTAGCCTTCAGATAAAAAAAGGTTGAAGACCCCTGGTCTAGACAATCATTGAAACTGGGTTATACCAAGTGAAAGTCTACCTTCAGCGTCTCTTCATCCAGATCTTGGACTTCCTGGATCATCCTCTGTATTTCCTGTGAGGGGATGGCTGAGATGAGCGAGTGAGCACGAGCAGAAGTGAGTGCTGCCTGGTCGTGAGACCCCCCCTCTCCTCGCTCAATGGTACACTCCCTCAGCGTGGCCAGGCTGTGTGTAAAAAGACAAAAACACATTAGAGATGAGGATGTAATCTCACTTACACACCTTTGAGCATTGTGTATGCCAGTAGAGTAGAACTCGGCTGTATTTAACATCTGTTCTCACTCATTAAAAAGTTGCCACTGCTTCTCTGCTAAAACAGGAAGTGAATTTCTTTTCCGACCTAAACCACTTCCTCATGAATATAAAACAGACACAGCATACTTTCTAAAGGGAGAGCCCCTGTTAATATAATAAAGTCATGTTTAGTTACGTTTGGTTTATTATATGGTCCCCATTAGCTGTGCCCTGTCGCAAAGCTACTCTACCCCAGGGTCTGCATTTAAAAACATACATGAAACATGACTCAGCACATTTAAAACATACATGACACATTACAGTCGACATAAAAAGAAAAACTAAAAATTCCCAATTAAAGGGGCAAGGACCGAGGCATGTCTTGGAGGGTGATAGAAAAGGTGCAATTTTGTATTTTTGTGTATTTACTGTATGTGTTTCATGGCTTTGCTGGAGGAGCCATTGTTCTGTACATGTGATACTGTCATACCATTTGCTTTCTGTTTTTCTTGTTTTTTTTTTAGCTCTTATAGTGTAACAGATGTTGAGAGATAAACTTTGTTGTGGGTTGGGTCAGGGGGAGGGGGGCTTGTTAAACTAAAGTTGTAATGTAGTGAGTGCAAAAAATCAATAAAGAAATTGTAAAAAAACAACAAAAAAACAACAAAACCAGTGAAGGGAGTGTCAAAAACATCAACAAATCGACAAAACTGTTGAAAAAAGTGACCAAAAAAAAATGACAAAAATGTCAAAAACAACAAAAGCCTCCAAAAACAACATCCCTAAAACTGAAAAAAAGCTTAAAAAATGTCAACATAGCGACAAAACTGTTGAAAAAGTGACAAAAAAACTTTTAACATTGATCTCTGTGTTAATTTGGGTCCCAAGACCCAAACCTCTTACCTGACAGAGAAGCCTCTGTCGCTGCTGTCCGGGCCGGGGTCGTTGAAATCCTCTGCGGAGGGGTCCTGCAGGTCTGGGGTGTGAGGGTTACCATGGCACTGGTACATGGGTAGGGAGTGCATCAATGCTTGGGAAACCTGGAACAAAAAACAACATATTAAAATGGAATAGACCTGCAACTAACCATTATTTTCATTATTGATTATATTGATTGTGTTTTATTTTCTGGATGAATGGATTGGTTGTCTGGTCTGTAAAAAGTCAGAAAATGTGGATCAGTGTTTCCCAAAGCCCAAGATGACGTCCTCAAAATGTCTTGTTTTGTCCACAACTCAAAGATTTTCAGTTGACTGTCACAGAGGAGAGACGAAACTAGAACATATTCACATTTAACAAGCTGACATCACAGAATTCTGACCCAATTAAATCGATTACCAAAATAGTTGGCGATAAATTTCATAGTTGACAACTAATCGGGTTTAAAATCAGGTTATTCTTGTGACAGATTAGAAATACAAATATAACAAAGTAAGAACACATTAGCATTTCTAATCTCAGTGTTTTGAAACTAACGAGAGAAAAAAATAATCATATAGATGTACAAATACCAGCAAAACATACTGAGAGAAAGAAGAACAATTTAAATATAAATGTATCAAGGGAAATGTGTTGAATGAATTGCAAAGAATTTGGTAAAATAGAAAAAAATTGAAGTCATTCATGCCATGTGACAAATGTGTGTTGACAATTCAAGCTATATGGGAGAAAGCATTAAGACACATGGAGCGTGAGTTGTGAAAACAATTCACCTTATTAAAGAATGATTCTGGATTCTGGTTTATTATAGCTTTAAATCTTATTTTTGTAGTTTGAGTTATCATTTCCATCAGCAATGTTAACATTGTACTCATAACGTTAATTAAAATAAAGGTAAACTGTCCGCAAACATCTATCACAGTTAACAGAGCGACTTCTTGCTTCCACTTTGAACTGTACCTAAATGCTCGAAACCCTGCTACGCCCTACTACGCCCTGCTTGGCCGTGCTAGGCACTCTTACGCCTTGCTAGGCCCTGCTATACCCTGCTAGGCCGTGCTAGGCCCTGCTATGCCCTGCTACGCCCTGCACTGTTACAACTACTATTTCGAGTCATAGCTCTATTATCTTTATTGTTAATGCCACTACGCATCATGCATTATCAAGTTTTTCCTCACCACTGTCGAGGCAAATGCTTGCCCTTAGGGGAAACTGTTGGGTCTCTGTTAATTATAGAGTATGTTCTAGACCTACTCTATCTGTAAAGTGTCCTGATATAACTTCTGTAATGATATGACACTATAAATAAAGTCAAATTGAATTTAATTAAATGCCCAATACAATGTGTGATAACAGGAATTTTGCAGGTTCATTTGTGAAATGGGTCTATTAAAATTCAGATCAAAATCTGTAGGGCTGGATCCGAATATTCAAATATTCACGCTATGTCGTCCATCTCAGCCAAGAATGGAGAAATGCTGAGTTACAGCGAGCAGTCTGATGTTTGTAAAGGTCTGTATGATTATACTGTAGCAGCCTGGTGTCATCTTCAGGCTTTAATAAAGGTAAAGATAGTACAGCTGTTCATAACGCTAATGCTCTAGTGAGGAGATGGCTGGCTGAACATTCATTCACACACTGCGTCGGTTGTCACTCATCAGACAGCTGGTCTTTCCTAAGATTTCCTAAAAACACACTGAGACTGAGAAACGCTGAAGAAGGGTTTAAAACGTCCATGTGGCAATACAAATTATTAATTGGAGTGCTGTCTTTATTACATTACAAATAAAGTACACTGCCATAGTTCCTCATGGGACAGATTACCTGGTTACTGAAGGCAAGGATTCTCTCTAAACTCTCTCCCTCCAGGCCTCTCGGGGCGTTACTGTCTGTGGCTGGAGTCTGCAGCTTTCCCTGGCTCTGCGCGCCATCTTCCTCCGTCCCCTCTGGAGGACTTTCCCCTTCAGCTTCACTGGATCTCACAGATGTCACAGGGGGCAGGACTTCACACTCTGTGGACCTGGTAAGATGCTCTCTCTCTAGCTCACACTCCTGTTTAGATGGAAAGACATTCCTGTCATCATGGACTGGAGCTGAATGAGAATCATGTATCCCTGAGTCCAGTTCCTCGCTGATGGTTTCAGAAAGTAGGAGATCTGTGGGGGATTGGATAGACGGAGGTTCATCTTCAGTTTCCTTGGCTGTTGTTTGACTAGAAGCTTCAGAAGCGGAGGAGGTGATAGCAGAGACATGTGTGCTGTCTGTCTCCTTAACAGATGCCTGGATCTCTTCTGGGATTTTATGTTCACCCTTCCCACAATTTCCATGTGAGAAAGGGGGACTCCCGGACTCCTTCTCCAGAGGGAGAGAGGCGGAAGGGGCCACAGACCTCCTGTTTCCCCCCTTCTCTGGACCCTCTGGACTGGAAAAAGTCTCAAACGAGTGGATCTTCTGCTTGATGGACAGGTTTGCTGCAGACGAGGTCGATCTGACTCCGGAGCTTCTGTTGAAGACCACAGCAGGCCTCTGCTCTGCGGCTTTAGCTTGCTTCTTCTGGCCCTGCTCGTCACGAAGTTTCCTCAGACTCTGGCGGAACCAGATAGGCTTGGGTGCCACCGGTGGTGCCATCTTTACTTCCGGAGGAGTTTCAAATGTGTTTTCGGGAGTGGTGTCAGAAGGAGGATCTGAAGTCCCGTTTGTGCCGTTGAGCTCGGGCATGTTGTCTTGGTCAGTCATGGCGGCGGGCTTGCTGTGGATATTAGTCGGCTGTGTTCTGTCTGCTTTTCTGTCTGGGCGGGGTTGGCGGTGGATCTCGGGCAGCTCTTCAGGCGAGCTGTCTGACAGGCGAACCCAGGGATCCTCCTGAAGCTGTTCTTGGGTTTGTTGGTCAACGCGAGCCTGTCTCCTCAGGGCTCCTCTCTTTGGCTGGGAGCAGAGCACAGCAGATTGATCACCTGTCAACACAACACACAGGGAAGCAGAACAGTTTGAGAGGGGGCCCTGTGTTTCAAACCATGGATGTATAATAAGACCTGGATACAGCGTTCGAGGCAGAGCCCCATTCATTTCTATGAGAGTTGCTTATTGGCGCATGAAGCCATCATGGGGGTTGTCGCTAGGTTGCTTCCATACTTTGTGGCCAATGGAGCAGGTGCACTCCGACCGAGCCGGCTACTTCCTGTTTATTGCTCCGCTAACTTGAATGGGGATTATATTATTTAATCGTGCGGCTCTTCTAGACTTCTAGACCAAATGTTATCGGACGAATGGATCAAATTATGATAGTGAAACGAAACGTTATTATGGATCTAACTGCAGTTTTGGTGCGCTACGATTGGCCAGGTCTCCATGCTTGCGCGAGGTAACAGAACCCAATTTGTTCAGGTCCTATCCCCTGACTAATCGGTTATCCTTACCTTAACTACTTGAGGTCAGTGCTTAACCTCAACCAATCGGGCTGCTTCGTAGGACGGGGTCTTGCCTAGAACTGCAGTTGGATCCATAATAACGCTGAAACAAGCCATTTCACATTCACACATGTATCCACTGATTTACAGACGTGTCTATCGGCATGTAAGTCTGAGGAAAAAAGTATTTTTGGGCCAGAGGGAGATGTAATTCTACTGTTTGGCCGCAACGTTCAATTTGGCTTAAAGCCCGACGCACTTCCTGGGGGCCTGTTTCAAACATGTTCATGTCAAATATCGCAGATAAAGGCTTCTGAACCAAACACTACCGAATCAGACATGTTTCAGCAGTAATGCGACCCGTAATTTGAGAGAAATTAACAACGTTGGCAGCCAAGATTACATCTTTTACTGCCGTTAGCATGCAGCTACATGCGACGATGTAAACAGACATGTTAATAGATTTAAAAATAAAAAAAACACTTCAGTAGTTCCTGCCTGGAGCAGATAACCAATCATAGAAGGCCGGCTTGGAGTTGCGTAACACTTAGCCGAGAGTAGAAAAAACTGTTGAAACCGTAGTGTTCAGAACAGATGGAAATCTGAACGTTTTAGCTCACAGGGATTTCTCTGAAATACGTTTACCTCATTGTTTCGGCCACGTTTAACATGAAAATCCAACATTATGACATTATAGATATGACAGGAAATACGGAAAAGCATAATAGTTCCACTTTAAGCCCTGACAACCTTGGTGTAACTAAAGCAGGTGGCCATCCACGTTGCTGCAGCCCCAGTTGGACTCAAACAGGAAATATAACTTCTGTTAATTTCCACTGAATTACTGATAACCACAGCACCGGGATCAGCCTGCTGTCACATTGCTGAATCAACTGCCTGATTAACCAGCTGGTTCTGAAGTTGCATTCAGGTGCTTGACTGTAAGATAATAGTACTTGTGTCTTACCTGTGTGTAGTCCGTCGCTCGTGCAGGCTGCAGTGTTTGGATGTGTCAAATCTTCTCCGGTCCCCTCTGACTGTTCTCTTATTCGTTCTCCTTCCTGCGACACAAACAGGAAGTATTGTGTTGACAGCTTCTATCGTAGCGACCACAGAGAGGTGCAATCATGCACTCTGCTTCCGCTCAGACATTCAGTCAGTCAGTAACAGGCCCAGAAGCTAACCAGCAGCAAGCCAGATGCATACAGTACAGGCAGCGTGCAAACTGGATTAGTGAGAAGAGGGAGTCTTTTTTTCTTTTTCTTTTTTAAATATTTTTTTGGGCATTTTTAGGCCTTTATTCGACAGGACAGCTGAAGACATGAAAGGGGAGAGAGGGGGATATGACATGCAGCAAAAGGCCGCAGGTCAGAGTCGAACCTGGGCCCGCTGCGTCAAGGAGTAAACCTCTATATATGGGCACCCGCTCTACCAACTAAGCTATCCAGGCACCCAGAATTGTTCATTTCTTTTTCTTTTTTTATTGACATTTTGACAGGACAACAGATGTTACGGAACTTTATGTCAGTCAAAATTATGTTTTTTGTCCCCAATTTACTTTTTGAACAACACAACAGACAACGACAGAGGGATTAATAATAGAAATCAAGTAATTGTTCATTTCTTACACTACACTGTAACGTTTATTCTTTTATTTCATACCGGTCTTATTGTATTTTAGCCATTTTTGAAATTCTCTTTAACAAATGTTTTTAATTGTTTTTAACTGCTCTTTAATGTTTTATGTAAAGCATTTTGAATCTACCGTGTTGCTGAAATTGTTATACAAATAAAGCTGCTTTGTCTTGTCTAATGAGATTGGGGGGTCGTGTACAGGTGGGTTTTGATAGGGACTATTTCTTCAGTAGAAAGTTAAAAACTGTAGCCATTGGTAGAGTGTGCTGGCCTGGGTTCGCCTCCAACCCACGGCTCTTTGCTGCATGCCATCCCCCCCCCCCTCTCTCTCCCATTTCCTGTCTCTATTCAGCTGCTCTAATAAAGAAAAAAGTCCTAAAAAATATCTTTAAAAAAATTGTGTTCTGTGGATTGCAGTGTAACAATGGCACTATTTCTGGAAAAGAGATGCTGCTGTAGAAAAAAAAAAAAAAAAAAAGCTGTACCACAAACTAAATTCCATTCAACTCCATTGTCTCAGTAAAGTCTAGGAGACATATATCTCAAATCAAATCTAACTATCTAAGTGCAGGATACCACTAGGGTGAAGCCCTGTAATTTTGATTACATACGGGCACATGACATGCATTGCTTTCATGCTGACATGCACACAAACACAGATATGTGTCAAGCATGCAGAATAGGCACTATTGGAACATGGCATGGGTATTGTAAGCACCATATTAGGCATATGCACTACTCATTCATTTTGAGGCCATCCACACACACACACACACACACACACACACACAAGGTCACGGTTCAATTCTATTCTCCATTTTTAATTTTTTTTTTTTAAAGCACAGGTTGCTATGCCATTATTTGAATAATATTTGAAGATTTAATGCTTAAATGCAGCCTGTTATTAATATGTACTACACTACTCAGGCGTATGCATTGTCAATGCCACTATAAGCATGTGGTTGTTGTTACACATTCTGTCCACTAGAGGGACTTCCAACATCAGCCTGGCCTTGAAGGGGATCTACGTCACAGCGCATTGCATTTCCGACACGCCACTCTCTGTTTACATTCCTTTTCCACCATGAGCACATGGCGACAAACACAAATCAACAGAGAACTCTGTAATGAAACATTATCTAACAAGTGTATTGAAGCAGCTCTCTTGTGCTCGGTTAGCACAATGACATCATGTTAGAAAGCACAGCCGAAAAGATGTGTCAAAAAATAAAGTAACAAAAGTGTTAGCCACGATGCTAACGGTATTGATAACTAAGATCACTGCTATTTTAGTGATTTATAAGCAAACCTGTTTCTTGCAGATTGTCACGTTACTGAGAATACAGCTGCCACGTTAGTCGTGCTGTCAGTGCAAGAATATGGTACACGCTAGGGCTGGGCGTATCAATCTAAATATCGATAGTATCGTTACCAAGATGAGTATTGGTATCAGATCGATACTGTCGCGATGAGATAGATACTTTTGTTGCAGTTTCTCTCCGAGTTCATGCGAGCACAGCGTCTCTCAAAGTCTGTGCGCAGTGTGCAAACAGCGCATCTCTCTCTCTCTCTCTCTCTCTCTCTCTCTCTCTCTCTCTCTCTCTCTCTCTCTCTCTCTCTCTCTCTCTCTCTCTCTCTCTCTCTCTCTCTCTCTCTCTCTCTCTCTCTCTCTCTCTCTCTCTCTCTCTCTCTCTCTCTCTCTCTCTCTCTCTCTGCCGGAGGCGTAGAGCGGAGAGTCAGAACAGTGAGAGAAGCCTGTGATGATTTTTTTGTTGTGTTGTTTATATTGTTATATTCATATTTATACATTGTGGCTTTTGTTTACTTATTTTGCACAATTGACTTTGTTACTTTACTACTGACTTTATTTTTCACAAATATCTGTGTGCAGTGTATTTTTTGTTGTGTTTTTTATATTGTTATATTCATATTTATACATTGTGGCTTTTGTTTACTTATTTTGCACAACTGACTTTATTTTTCACAGATATCTGTGTGTAATGGAAGGTATTTTTGGTTGTGTTGTTGACTTTGTTATATTTATATTTTGTTATATTATTTTTATACCGTTACATTGTTTTATATTGTTCTAGTTAGTAAATAAAAACATTTAGATTTGCCTAAAATCTTTGTCCTGTGTTTTATCATAATCATAATCAACTAACTAAAGGCAAAATCACAAAATTATTCAATGATCGTGACGTTACAAGTAAAAAGTATCGGTATCAGCGATACTAGCCATGTATTTACTTGGTATTGGATCGATACCAAAATTCCCAGTATCGCCCACTCCTAGTACACGCACATAGCAGAGCTTGCAAACTGTGGCTTTTTTGTCGACAATGCGAATGTTATCAACATAACTCACTGGAAATCCAAAATACTTCCACACTGGCGAAAGAGTGAAAGAGGAGGGGGTTCAAGTTCTGTCGATGGGTCTCCTGCATTTGCAGCTACCATGCTATGTTTTGACTGGCTGTAGCTAAGTTAGAGGAGGTTGACTCGCAGCACTTCAACACGTGTGTTTTTTTTTCGCTTGGCAAGCCGACTGGACGTGACATGGGGGCGTGGCAGCATCGACGATTCCATTTTTTTATTCAAAGTTTGAGATTGTGACACTCCCCCAACTGGTGCCGTCAGACACCGCCTACCAAGAGTCTGGGTCTGTCCGAGGTTTCTTCCTAACAAAAAAGGGAGTTTTTCCTTGCCACTGTCGCAATAGCTACTGCTAATGCTTGCTCTTGAGGCAACCACTGTAATAGTTGGGGCTTCGTAAACTACAGAGTTTGGTCTAGACCTACTCTATCTGTAAAGTGTCTCGAGATAACTCTTGTTATGATTTGATACTATAAATAAAATTGAATTGAATTGACTTAATTTCGGTAAATTTCGAATTAAAATCAAAATCGTGACAGTACAGTCAAGTAAATCTAAATGTAAATGGACTGTATTTATATAGCGCTTTTTTAGTCTTAACAAGTACTCAAAGCACTTTAACATAGTACAGGAACCATTCACACACATTCATACACTGTGGCTGAGGCTACCAAACAAGGTGCCACCTGCTCATCAGATAAACACTCACACACATTTAGATTCTGATGGCACATCATCGGGAGCAATTCGCGGGTCAGTGTCTTGCCCAAGGACACCGACATATGCCTGCAGGGCCAGGGATCAAACCACCAACATTCCGATTAAGCGGCGACTGATTCCGATTACCAAATGATTTGTAAACCTTTAAGAAATCGTTTGTAAACCGTTAATCGGCATTATTTGGATGGCTATAAAGTTTCAACTAATGATTATATAACCTTGTAAATGGTTAATAAATTCTTTGGAAAGCATCTTTAAACAGTACTACTTAGACATCACCATATTACACTATTTAGATATCACCAGTAATCAAATAAATAATCATCTCTTTTATAGATCACAAAAGTGTTTAATAGGGCTAAATAATGTTACTTGATGCTTTATAAACCATTTATTAAAGTTATAAACTAATTATTTTATTTTACACTTAACTAATGATGAAATAACATCAATTATAACATTGCTAATAATTAGTAAACATTATAAATCATGTCATTGTTTGTTAAGAGTTAACTATTAGTTAAATAACTATTAATTGAAAGTTAAATTAACTAACACTTTACCATTTATTAAATGACAGTTATTATTAGGTATACAAGGTTCCTGTCTAGTGATAGGATTGTACCATCAAGTGTAATTGTTGAACATTTCATTTGAAAACCATGGGCAATAATCTGCTGCTATACCAGCCTCCACTTGGATGGCTTTCCACAAGACAGTATGTAAGTCATAATAAATTGTCCAAATGGCTTATTACTGATTTATAAAGCATGAACTCTTAATAAAGCCATTTGTTCCAACGTATTAACCCCTAAAAGGGGTTTTAGACTAGTACCAGTAAAGCAGTTAAATACTGTATTTTAATTACAACAATCACCCTGTTCTCTGTAATGAAGCTAAGCATAAATTCTTTCAGTAAGACGACTTCAATAACTTCAATCACCTCTCTCTCTTCCTAAAACTTTTCAGCGAGTTAGAGGTGTTCATTTTTCAGTAGACCAATCAGAACTGGCCACGAAATTCATGATCCAATCACAGCATGTAATCCTGCTTTAAATGTTTTCTCTCCGTTGCTGTCAGCTGTCTTTTCAGGCAAACGCGCAACCCTCCTCCTCCCCTTCCACCTCCGGTCTCGTCAAACCAAGGCACCCAGAGTCCCCTTCCGGCAGACAGCTCCTTCGGTCGGTCTTCGGAATCCTTCTCCACCATCACCAGTGTCTAGACTCCATCGGGGGATATGTCCTGTTTCTTCTACTCCTTTTAAATATTATTTATACGATGGAGTCTAATCGCCAAAGACTCCGCATATTTCACTATGCTTATGTACAATAAACTTTTGCATATCTGCAAAGAAGTCTCTCCTGATTTAAATGTCTATGACAGCTTCATGTTTTAATAAATCATAAAAAGCCAAAGGAGTTGAGCATGCTTTCACCAGCAAAACACTGCAAACCACATCACTTCACATACATTCCTGAAGAGTAACCTCAGGATCTTTCGCAAGGCCTTGTACATACTGCTGAAGAACTGCAGCGGTGGAAGGAGAGGAGGGTGTTACTCTTTTCAGAAGAAGCATGATTCGTACATTGAGGGAAACATGATTAATGTAATCAGTACATTGAGAAAGTAGCAGTCTCTCAGAGTGGAAGTGAAAAACACAGACTGTGATGCAGATAAAGTTGACAACTTCTATGGTCTCAGACATACTTTCAACATCCTTATATGGCCACTGAATTTAGAAACTGTTTGATAAACCAAATGAGTTGTCTGAGCAGCATCTCTCAGTATGTGCAAGGTTGTTTTGGCTGCAGCTGGCGCCCTCATGTGTCTTTTTTATGTATGACACGTAGGACCACTTAGTTGGCATCCTAAGGAGCTCTCCAATCCAATAGATGCATTGCACAATTTGATTGTGATGTGTATTTTCTTTTTTTTTTTTTTTTTTTTTACTTCTGCTATCTGACAAAAACCTGACAGATCCTGACAAAGTATATAGTTCTGGGTTGGGTTTGGGCCATTTTGTTGTGTAAAACCTCAGGCTTGGTTTGCTTAATTTCAAATGTAATATTTAGTTCCTTTTTTTCTGTCCCTATCGTTGCCTGATGTTTGCGTCCATGCACGTGTTGCAATCCCCACTGATCAACAGTCTGTGGCAAGAAATGTAGCAATGCACCAGCAAAAAAGGCTAGTTGCTAGTTAGCAAACATGGATGAAAACTAATTTGATCAAATTACCAAAGGGTACCCTCAAAGTCATTGCCTGTGTGGCCAAAGGACAATTAAAAAAAGGCCTCCTCTCTTGTGTGACATAGAAGATATTGTGTATAATTATAGAACAGTAAAAGCTTTATAAAAATATATTCATCAAGAGTAAATTCTTGCAAATGTGCAAAAGGTGCACCAAGTCAACAGAAGTGAACCCCTTTTACAGCTACTATAACTATAAGCATTCCCTGTGTTGTTCAGTGTGGTGGAGCTACCTGGCAGCTGGTGTGTGATGACGACTCCAGTCCTCCATCTCTGACTGGGGATCCTCTGCTTGAGCCACTGGAGTCTCCATTATAACCCTCCTCACTGGTCACATCCTGAGGCCAGCAGTGTCGCCGTGGAGCAGTACGCACCCTGCAGGTAGACTACACACGCACACACACACACACACACACACACACACACACACACACACACACACACACACACACACAGGATTATAATTAAGACTGATTGATTGTCTTAATGGAAACCAGATATCCGTTAGCTTGGTTGTTGTATCCATTAAACCTTGTGTGAAATTGGGTCGTAAATTATGTGACACTTGTGTCATATGAATATAGTGGAACATTGTACTTTATTTAACTGCTGTATGGACACATAATTAATTATTCATGAGAACAGATGTGGTTTGAGCAGAGAATCAGCTATCACTAAAATAAGAATACGTCCCTACATTAAAAATGCTTCTCTTCTGCCAACTGCAGTCTGCAGTGAAGTCAGAGTGGACAATGATTTACTGTGCATAACATATGAAACTTTCTTCTACAATAACACTATCATAAATTACACTTATTGTTTGCTGTTTCTATATATAATTTAAAATACAGTTTTCCTGTCATCCTTATCCTCCCCTGCTGTACCCTGTGTCTTGCCCAATGGACAATGGGATGGGGTACATCCCCCACTGACTCTGAACAGGATACATGGCTGTAGAGAATATATGGATGGACTATGTTTACTTAATCTCATGGACTTAATAGATGTAAGAATAAATAAATAAATAAATAAAACATTCATCATTAACATCATTAACATCCAGGAGGGAGGATGGATGGATAAATACATGATAGTTTGATGGATAAATGGATGGATGGATGTTTGGATGAAAACATGGATAGATTGGATTGTTGGATGGATACATGGATAATTTGATGGGTGGATGGATGAATGGTTGGATGGATGGATGGATGGATACATGGATAAGTGAATGGATGGATGAATGGTTGGATGGATGGCTGGATGGATGGATGAATGAATGGATGGATGGGTGGATGGGTGGATGGATAAATGGATGGATGGATGGATGGATGAATGAATGGATGGATGGGTGGATGAATGGATGGATGAATGGATGAATAAATGGATGGATGGATGAATAAATGGATGGATGCATGAATAAATGGATGGATGGATGGATGGATAAATTGTTGGTTGGATGGGTGGGTGGGTGGGTGGGTGGGTGGATGGACGGATGGATGGATGGATGAATGGATGGCTGGATTGATAGATGGATGAATGGATGGCTGGTTTGATACACATATTTCTGCCTATAAGTATAGGAAGTTTTTCCTCGCCACTGTCGCACCAAATGCTTGCTCTTGGGATTGGGATTGTTGGGTCTCTGTAAATTATTGTGGACTAGACCTACTCAATCTGTAAAGTGTCCTGAGATAACTATCTATTGTTATTTGACACTTACATGAAATTGAATTGAAATTGAAATTGGATAGATGGATGGATGGATTGTTGGTTGGATGGACGGATGGATAGTTATGGTACCTTTTCGCCCCTGAGGGCCAGATCCAGGGCCTGCTGACCGGACAGGTTGGCAGCAGCAGAGTTGTACGGGACGTTATAGTCTTCATCAGGATACACTGGCACCGACAGTCTGTTGTCAGACCATGTCTCTCTCATTGACTACACAACAGGAATGGGACGAGATAAGATAAGACACACTAATACACATCAAAAGAGGACATTACTTGGACTTGGATATATTTATCAATAATGAAATCCCAGAAACAAAAGTCTCCCATCTGATCCCAGAAACTGTATTTTGAACTTTGCATGAACGTTTTACCCCATCTCATACAACCTGCCGTATGTTTGCTTACCTTGGGAGTGTCCAAGCTGTGGACGCGGGCGGATGGGTTGTGGTGTGCATTGTGGAGGTTGTGTATGGTGAGGCAGTGGTTGTGGTGGTGGCTGGTGGTGTTGTCGCTGCAGGAGCGCGTCATTGCCTTCTGTGCTCGTCGAACAGTCAGCTGACTAAAACTCCTCTCCAGACAGCGTTCACATCTCTGCCGGCTGTGAGAGCCGAGTTCCAGTCTGCGCAGCCCTGGGGCCGAAAAAACCCCAAATCAAAACAATTTAAAAAATATATAGTAAAATGACTGTATAATAATGAAATAATGATAAAAAGACGCATTTTCTGAGGAAAATGTATGTGATTGCTCTGCGCATTGATGTTGATTCATGTGACTAGTGTTACAGTTTATACTGTATACTGCTGCCTAGTTTTAAATACATGCGCCTCAATAAACTTTTATGTTTTGTGCAACTCTAAATAACTAAATAACTCGTAAAAATGTATATACCATGCCGTTTGAAACATGAATGGAATGTGCACTGCACATTCACTGAGAAATATGTACAATTGATGCCTATGGGAATATTTTTAAAACTTAAGGGGCACTGCACTGATTTTACACATGAGGATCACACGAGCAGTAGTACTTTGTCTTTTGTTGCACTTTTGGAGAGAGTCTAAGAAACTAACTTTGATGATGCCATCAAGGTAACATTGGATTGGTCCTGGAGAGAGATTTATAAATGTATTAAAGGAAGTCTTAGTTACAAACTGAGGTGTTTTAAAAGACATGGGCATTAACAAAGCATGGTCTTTTCTTTAAAAAGACATTATGGGAAGTGAAGGACCTATTTTGGAGCGCAGACCCTACTTGGAACTAAAAGTCACCATATCTTGGCCTCTGCTGGATCTATTTTGAACATATTTAATCTGTCTATTGTGAGTCCCCCAACATTATGGAAGTGCAACCCAAAATCCAGTACAACTTTAATAACTCGAAAAGTTATTACTAATAAACACACCCGTCTACAAAGAAGCACTGTATGTACATATGAATCATCTTGGTGGCATTTAAGCTGTAGGAGATACATTATCAAAAATGTTTTTTGGTGAATCTTTTAAAAATGTTGTACAAATGCAAAAAATGACATAAAATTCAGCATGTATTGGTTTGTGAACTTTACATAGCATAAACTATTTTTAATCACAGTTAAGCAAAAAAGGACATGGAAGAAAGCTGCGTATGACAGCTTGAGTTTAGACAAACAACCATGACCCTGAACAGTAATATGTGACTGTAGAAAATGAATAATGAACAAATACATATTTCACCATCGATACTCCACTGGCTCTTATCCTTTCTCAGTTTGCTGTTTTCCACTGCCTGAGCGATAGCATCATTCAGCTGCTGCTCTGATACCTGAGACACACAGAGTGCAAAAGATGGGACTGTCAATAGGAATGCATAGGTCAGGATGATTAAAAGTATTGGTGCGCAGGGCAATTAACAAATATTATTTAATGTCAAAAATAAATTCTATATGTATCTTATTACCAACAATTGCCACCAAAATACCAACCCAACATCCTTGAACTAGGATAGTTTGTGTATCCAAAGTCAAAATAAAAATGAAAATCATATCAGTGACCAGATTGTTGCAGTGGATGGCATGTTCCTTGATGGACACACACATTGTAGTTCATTTGGAATTGCTCATGCTGCCCAGAACACTCACTACAGAGCCAAATGTGAATTCATCTGCTGCTAAAAAAACTTTCCCCAGAAAATCCACTATGTCATTTTGTTTGAGTAAAGTTTGTTAAAACTGAAGTTGTTTTTAAGATGAAACTAGATATTTGTGAGTCATTTTTAAAGATTTTGCATCTTTTGTAGGAGCCAATGGACTTGGAGCCTCAGAGCTACAGACAGGGGGTAGGGGCAACACATTCTCACTCCTAACTCGCCAAACACTGACGCTTGGTCAAGACCCCATTTTTCAACGCTCTTTTGGGTCGCATTAGAGAGTAGGAATAATCACCTATGTGGTCGTATGCAGGGTGCGCTTTGTGAAAAAAGCAGACGGGGGGATGTTTTTTAATCATGCACAACAAAACAAAACATGCAAGAATGAAATCCCCCTTCCAATACCATGTGTGCCACTCAGCCAGCCATGCCAAAACACTTATTTATTAACTTCAATATTCAATGGAAAATAATGAAATATATGAAAATAGCACAACGTGGTGTCAACATAAAACACAGTGCTTTCAAGCCGGAGAGCGGAGTTCACTTCGCTAAATTTAAGTAAGTAAGTAAGTAAAATTTATTTATAAAGCGCTTTTCACAGATAAAATCACAAAGTGCTGTACAAAAGAATAGGTAAAACAAACAATATAAAATGTATATACATATGTAAAATTAAAGTGACACTAGTGAAAACCCATCAACCAAAGGCTTTCCTAAATAAACATGTTTTCAGATCCTTTTTAAAAGAGACAACAGAGTCTGCCAGACGCATGGACAGGGGCAGGGCGTTCCACAGTCTGGGAGCAACAGACTGAAAAGAGAGGTCCCCTCTGGTCTTATAACGAGTCTTAGGGACTACAAGCAAGTTCTGGCCAGAGGACCGAAGAGTCCGGCCAGAGAAATACGGCTTCAAAAGGTCCAGGATGTACTGTGGGGCCTGACCGTTTAAGGCTCTGAAAGTCAGCACTAAAATCTTAAAATCAATCCTGAATTTTACAGGGAGCCAATGGAGAGCCGACAAGACTGGAGTGATATGAGACCTTCGAGGGGCATCTGTTAAAAGTCTAGCAGCACAATTTTGAACAATTTGCAGTTTGTTCAGTGCAGACTTATTCAGACAGGTAAAAACAGAGTTGCAGTAGTCAAGTCTTGTTGATATGAAAGCGTGAATTATCATTTCCAGATACTTCTTTGACAACATTTTGCGAATTTTAGAGATGTTCCAAAGATGATAAAAGCAATTTCGGACAAGCTGTTTTGAGTGTGTCTCCAAAGACATGGCCTGGTCAAACACAACCCCCAGGTTTCTGAGGCTGGATTTGACAGAGGGGCCCAGAGAGCCAAGGTGCTGTTTGATCAGCGGGATCTTATGGTCTGGAGCAAAGATCAGCGTTTCAGTCTTGTTTGAATTTATCTGCAGGTAGTTAGTGGCCAGCCAGTCTTTGATGGAGGACACACACTCTAGGAACAGAGACAAACGATGGAACTCAGCATCATTAAAAGAACAATACAACTGGACATCGTCGGCATAGAAATGATATGATACATCCTTGAAACAACCAATAATTTGACCAAGTGGCAAAATATACAGTAAAAACAAAATAGGACCTAAAACTGACCCTTGTGCCACGCCGCAGAACAAATTGGTCACATCAGACTGTACATTGTTTACAGCAACATTAAAGGTTCGGTCATGAATATAGGAAGAGAACCACTGAAGGACAGATCCTGATAGTCCCATCTCATTCTGAAGCCGATTGATCAGTATACTGTGATCCACAGTGTCAAAAGCAGAAGTCAAATCAAGAAGTACAAGTACAGTGTAACGGCCAGAGTCTGCTGCCATCATTACATCACTAGAGACTTTGATAAGGGCTGTTTCAGTGGAGTGTAATTTTCGAAAACCAGACTGAAAAGTATCAAACAAGTTGTGCTGCTCCATGAAGGTGGTCAGCTGGCATGCCACTACTTTTTCCAAAATTTTGGAGATAAATGGAAGTTTAGATATGGGCCTGTAGTTTTTAGGTTCTGAAGGGTCAAGATTGGGCTTTTTAAGGATCGGGTTTACCACAGCGTGTTTGAAGTAGCTGGGGACTGAGCCAGATGTAAGTGACAGGTTAATTATTTTTTCCACACAGGGGCCGACAATATTAAACATTTTCAACAATAGAGTTGTTGGGACGATGTCAGTGGGGCTCGAAGACAGTTTCATATTTCCTGTTATGGTCTTCACATCCTGTAGGCTGACAGGAGTGAAGGACGACCAAGACGACACCGGTGAAAACTCAGTAGAACAAACACTAATGAATGGAGAATTTACACTGGCCCTAATGTCATGTACTTTGTTCAAAAAAAACGACAAAAAGTTGTTACAGTCCTCATGCGTGTACACAGGCACAAGAGGAGCCGAAGGTGTAGTAAGATTTTCAATAGTGTCAAACAAGACTTTTGGATTTTTCTTATTTCCTGACACAAGATTAGAAAAATAAGCTGAGCGAGCCTGCTTTATCAATTCATTCAGATCCAGCATCATGTCTTTTAAATGGAGTCTGTGTACCTCTAATTTAGTGGCTTTCCACAGACGCTCTGTCTTCCGACATTTTCTCCTAAGACTACAAATGTTATCATTTATCCATGGGAGGGCCTTTTTCTGTGACCCTGAAATCATTTTAACAGGCGCTACCATATCCAAAACCGACAGACAGTGGTTGTTGAAACTTTGCACAAATGAATCAACATCATCACATTCAACAAAGGAGCGAGAGTCAAAAGAGGCAGAGAAATCACTAGGTGTTGACTCACTAATGATGCGTTTTTGTGTTGCAACATTACAGACAGTAGGCATCATGGTAAGTGACAAATTAAAAGAAATACAACAGTGGTCACTAATTTGAAATTCTTCAACACTCAGTTTATCAATGTTTAGGCCACAAGAGAAAACCAAATCTAACGTATGGCCTTTTTATGCGTGGGGCCAGAAACATGCTGTACAAAATTGAAAGAATCCATAATAGTCAACAGTTCAGCTGCAGTCGAACAAGAGGGATCGTCAATATGCAGATTAAAGTCCCCAAGGACTAAAACGCGATCTAGTTTGATGATAGACGTTAAAAACTCAGAGAAATCATCAAGAAATATACGTGCTGGACCAGGAGGTCGGTAAACTAAAACACAGTAAAAGGGGTGTATTTTATGAAGGTAAATATGGTGCAAAAAGGGAGAGCTTGTAGAATACAATGTGAGAACTTGCAGAACAAAAAATCTGAACTTGTATGTTAAAATTTGCACTTGTAAAAATTTAATTTGCACTTGTAAAAATAGAATTTGCACTTGTAAAAAATATTCACACACATGTGATCTGAATTTGAAGTCATACAAAGAAAAAAAACATGAGAGCTTGTAAAAAAAATCTGAACTTGTAAATTGAAATTTGCACTTGTAGAAAATGTTCACACACCTGTATTCTGAATGTGAAGTTACAGAAAAAATATTCACAAATGTGTAGATTGATATTTACATGATCACAATGACAGCTGCAAACTTATAATGCAACATTTACTCGTATACTTTTTTTTTTACTCTGGTTCATTTTCCATCACAACCACAACTCAGTGATTACAACCTCTCGAATCTGTCACTGCAACTTCACATATGTGCTCTCTCGCATCACAAAGTGGCCAATCTGCACACCTCGACTTTCACAACACTCTTGACGATACATTTGGTGCAAAACTAATTTGTACCTGTGGACTTAGGCTGTGGAGCTCTGAGCTAACAGAACGGGAAAAGCCTTCTTATATACAGTCTATGGGAAAATCAGGGTTTCTATCGCCAGATGAGGGACAACTCTGTCCGGCTTATTTATGTAGCATGGAAACTTGGTGGAATAGCATGCTAGCGTTAGCTAGCTAACTAGCAGCCAGCCCGCTTCTAAATAAATACCTTTTAATTATCTAAACACTTTTTAATAGTCAAACTAAAACACTGGCGGTGAGCTCCACGGCCTGCAGCCGCAGACGGACCGTCATCAGTGGGGATCGACTTTGCCTTATAAAATCATTATTTTCCCTAGTGGATGCAATTCTCGGCAGGGATGCGAAACTTGACACCTGTTACCCACTGATGACGGTCCGTCTGCGGCTGCAGGCCGTGGAGCTCACCGCTAGTGTTTTAGTTTGACTGTTAAAAATGTTTAGACAAAAGGTATTTATTTAGAAGCGGGCTGGCTGCTAGTTAGCTAACGCTAGCATGCTATTCCACCAAGTTTCCATGCTACATAAATAAGTCGGACAGAGTTGTCCCTCATCTGGCGATAGAAACCCTGATTTTCCTGTTCTGTTAGCTCAGAGCTCCACAGCCTAAGTCCACAGGTACAAATTAGTTTTGCACCAAATGTATCGTCAAGAGTGTTGTGAAAGTCGAGGTGCGCAGATTGGCCACTTTGTGATGCGAGAGAGCACATATGTGAAGTTGCAGTGACAGATTCGAGAGGTTGTAATAACTGAGTTGTGGTTGTGATGGAAAATGAACCAGAGTAAAAAAAAAAAAGTATACGAGTAAATGTTGCATTATAAGTTTGCAGCTGTCATTGTGTTCATGTAAATATCAATCTACACATTTGTGAATATTTTTTCTGTAACTTAACATTCAGAATACAGGTGTGTGAACATTTTCTACAAGTACAAATTTCAACTTACAAGTTCAGATTTTTTTTACAAGCTCTCATGTTTTTTTTCTTTGTATGACTTCAAATTCAGATCACATGTGTGTGAATATTTTTTACAAGTGCAAATTTTATTTTTACAAGTGCAAATTAAATTTTTACAAGTGCAAATTTTAACATACAAGTTCAGATTTTTTGTTCTGCAAGTTCTCACATTGTATTCTACAAGCTCTCCCTTTTTGCACCATATTTACCTTCATAGTATTTTCCCAACCTTACACATCTGCAGCTCAAAGGAGTTGAACGAAGCGGTGTCCATCAAACTGCAGCAGAAAGAATCCCGAAAGACCAGCGCAAGTCCGCCTCCACGGCGCGCGAGCCGAGGAGTCCCAAACACAAAGCAGTCCGGGGGGCATAGTTCTTTAAGATGAAAGTGCTCGTTCTCCCGCTGCCACGTCTCCGTAATGAACAGAAAGTCCAAGTTCTCATTAGTGAAATGGTCGTTCAGGGTAAAAGCCTTGCTCGCAATTGAGCGCGCATTGAGAAGTGCAATCCTAGTAGAGCGTGTGCGTGACAAGGGCTGGCCTGGGACATGCTGGATGACATGATCCGTCCGACAGGTAACCGGGCACAGGACACGCTGGCGGGGCGCACGGTGGCAAACAGGCCGGGTGGGGAAGATCCGGTCAGAGGTGCTCCACACAGGCGATGACGCACAGACCGCGTCCCGATCTGACTCGCAGACCGGAACCGGCCTCTGGCACCGCTCACTCCCAGGAGCTCTGGATCCGTTCGGCACAGATGAAAATCCACGGGATCGCCACTTTCTCCTCCAAACTTGGACCCCAGCCCTGAATCCCCGCTTCCTTTTCCTGTCGCGGCGCCGGGTAAGCAACAGGTATTCTGGCGATGACGCGTGGCATTCCAGTTTTGGAGGGAAAAACTCAGAAAATCTGTCCCGGGTAATATAAAAGTCCTGCATATGTGCCTTAATGCGGAGCAACGCGGCCCGATCATACTGTATGATTGCGGAGACATAACTGGTAGTTGATAGGGTTGACACAAGGAAAATCACAAGGAAGATTACAAATGTATGAGAAAGCAGAGAGGTGACCGACGCATAGCCAAACACAGGCGCCATCTTGTAGATGAGCTCTCTGAGAGTGACTAGTCGTTAGGTGCCTAGACTTAACTGTCATCGCCGCATGACACTCACTTTTTCTGGCTAAACTCCACTTACCATGGCCCCTGAAAGGACCGTCATCTGGCGGTGCCTGTAGCTGGCTCACAGTCACCTTCTTTTTTTACCTTTATTTAACCCTAAACCTTCAGGTATGGCCACTGAACAGCTCCAGGGGGAATGGGTGTTACATAACTTGCTCACGGGCATCATCATCAGCCAATGACTGCCTGTTATTGAGGCCCTACAGATTCAGTCATCATCATGTTCTGCTTAATCCCCCTCAGCTTTACAAGGAGCATGTACTGGGAGGAAGTCCCAGAAACATTTTAAGGAAAACAGGTCACAGTATCAAATAGCTAACACACACACACACACACACACACACACACACACACACACACACACACACACATACACACATACACACATACACACAGAATATCCATCCAACTTGTTGGAGCCAGAACACCAAGCTGAAAGCCAAAGGGAGTCCATGCATTAACACTGAGCCAGCCCAGGCTTTGGACTGGTTAAGGTAAGTGAGGGGGAGGCTTGCATACTTTGGGGTCGTGGTGTCGACTGATGATGATGTGGACTGGACCTGGTGCACACTGGCTCAGCACTGTGTAGACGTCATTCAGCGCCATGTTGTAAACCACAGTGTCGTTGATCTCCATGATCTCATCCCCACACCTAAAGGTAGGGAGGGCAAGTTCAGGAAATGGTGATGGAAAGATAGAACGAAAGAAAGAACACCGAGGAGAGAAACATAAGGTTGTGCCAGAGTATGAATAGTAATAACCTGAGGAACAAGGGTCTGTTAGGCAAATTATATATATATATATATATATATATATATATATATATATATATATATACGTATATAGGCATATATATGTAAGGGTTAATGCCCGACGAGGTGTCAAAGGGCATTAAACCGCTTATACTATGGTCACTTACTAAAAAACTTTTTTTACAGCCATTAATTTATATTTTTATGCGTTTTGCAATCAAAATCTAAACCTTTTTCAAACAATAACTCTCTTTCCCTGGTTACACCTAAGGGTTTGACTAATACCTGGAACAATCATTCCCATCCTATAGGGTTCTTAGGCAATGCAAACGTTGTTCACTGTTCCAGTAAATAGGACAGACCTTAGATTTGACTTGCCACGCTTAGCAACGGGAGCTATTTATAGTCCGCTCAGCTCAGACAGCTATGAGCCAGAAAGCTAACGCTATGTTAGCAAGATTCAAAGCCAATAACATTTTGTACGGCTGACAAACAGTAAATGTAATTTGATATATCTATAAAAAAAAAGTCTAACTTTTTTGATTTTATTTAGACTTTTTTTTCTAAATCCTTCTTATAGATAAGGAGCATTACATAACATAATATTGATTGTCACATTTGGTACTCCGGCCTTTTAACCTCACATCCTGTTACATGCGGAAGCTAACACTATCTGCTGTGTTGGCAACTGACTAAATTGTATTTCTTCACAAAAACCTAGTCAAAAATCAATGCTAAATGCCTGCTATACCTTACTGTACTGTTGCATTTTAGTACAGTAGGCATCTTTCCAACCATGTATACAGCCCTGTAGTTAGTGATCCTCACCGCAGTCTGCCGTCCATGTGTGCGACTGACCCAGGAGAGAGGGTGTGGATGTAGATCCCAGGGCAGCCGTCACCAGATGGAACACAGCACAGTCCAATACCCAGACCAACACCGGCCTCTGGGAAATCACACAAGCATATAAAGGTTTATTAGGATAGGATTTATTATGATACTGTCTAGCATTAAAGGTGGCTTGTTTGATTTCTAAAGATTCTACACACAGACTACCTGTCAGTTTACTAGTGGTGGGGAGTGCGAGGCGAGGCCCCATAACCACCTTTGTGAAGACTGATTCATGGCTCGTAAACAAATTTACAGCAGAACGCCTGCATTATTGACTGTGAGTGAGGAGTTTGAAGATAAAGAATGTGGGTAACGGGTGAATAACCAATCAGATGTCCCAGTGACATAATGTTGTTATCTATCTATCTAATAGAGCACAACAGTGACTGCCCTTTTTTATTTTATTGTTTTTTTTTGGGCATTTCCGACTTTAATCACCAGGACAGCCATGACAGGGGAGAGAGAGGGGTAAGACATGCAGGAAACAGCCGCAAATCAGATTCGAACCCTGGGCCTCTGGGTCGAGGAATAAACCTCTTTATATGGATGCGCGCTCTACCAACTGAGCTACCCAGGGGCCCTGACTGCCCCCCCCTTTTGAACGGCTCTGGTGTTTTCCCCCGTTAAATATCTCTGTTGACGTTTCATTATATAAAGATAAAGAGTTTTAAACCTGGAACCAAGCATTTGATTTGGCGCAAAAGAACATTTTGAAAACAGCAAAAAAGGCAAAGGTACAAGACTGTGTACAGGAACTATCATAGACTCTAGCCGTTCGAGCGGGTACTGTAAACACTTTCACTGTAACAGCGAGTTAGACCAATCAGGGACGTCGCTGTTACGCTTAGGATTGTGGGTAGTATTTCTCCATAAGATAGCAAATAAAACATGTTTTTCTTAAAACCAGGTTGATTTTATACGGACATCTAGCTTCTACAGGAGCAGAAACCTTTGTTTCACAACCTCAGAGCTCATGGTCAGTCTACCTCGGATGATTATCAAAATCCTTACGGAGAAAATCAATGATTTTTTTACTTCCCGAACGACGCTGTTGAGCTCTATAGCCAAAAGAGTCTATCGGCTGCATTATGGGAAAATTAGGATCCATCTTTTGACCAAAATCTCTCTTGTGAAAATTGCTTATTTTGTCAACAGTAACCAAAACACAAAACTGTAATAAACCTACCTAATATTCTATTTATGATCAGATGCAACTCAGAAAAGCAAGCACGTCCGTTGGAGAAACCTTTTGGTATTTTAAATGATAAATTACCACAAAAGAAGTCACCTGGAGAGACTGTGTTGAGGGTGAGACAGTCTTGAAGGAGTTCTGAACCATATATATATATATATATATATATATATATATATATATATTAGGGCTGTCAATTAAAAAATGTAATCTAATTAATTACACACTGTGATTAATTAATCTAAATGAATCGCATACATAATTTTTGCTGTGAAAGTATTTTAAATATTTCAATTCAAATGAATCAATGAATAATCAGCATTAGTGACATTAAAGTTAAAAAAAACCCTCTTTTTATTATTATTTTCGGCTTGTTTATTGCTAAGGCCATATGGTCAAAATTAAATGATTTAATAATAATGTAATTACTATAACAATTACTTATTCCACTAGTAAATTGCTGTTGAACGACAAAAACAACCACCAGATGGGAAAAGGGCATTTAACAATAACTTTGAATGCACCACGAGACTGTAGGTTACCAGTTTCATTGAATGCACCATCTGTGTTTTTCCGACAATGGCAGCTGCAGACTGTTACATCACGGTGTTGGAATCCTCTACAGTGAAATACAGTCAAACTTTACACCATTTAGCATTAGCTGTCAGCATTTTAACCGTGTTTAATCCAGCTACTAGCTAGCGGTAGGCTAACATTAGCTGCTGTTGAGTATAGTGTTAACTAGCGTCACGTGCAGCGATGTTTCTGTTGCCTGTAACTATGTTTCAGAGAATCCGAGAGAAGCGCAGACATATCAGTGGCACCGAAATGAGGCGCCAAAATCCGCGTTGCTATTCGGTCCGGTAGATACAGGTCGTTAAGGCACCGGTACCCAACCCTAATTCAGGAAGAAGATTTTTATAAGTAAATGTTCCAATCAATGATCCAGGCAGCGCATTCTCGTCTCCCTCCTTCATTTTACAGTCGAATGGTGACTAGAACGGCTCCGGGTCAAAGGTCAATATGGAATGGATTAATCTAATTTTGACAGCCCTAATATATATAAACAGTATATATGTACTTTCCTTGCAATATCATTTACTAAAGATTTGTTATAACTTGACTGAGCGAATCCTGAGTATTGATTTCCTGGTCTACCAGTCAACGAACACTTTAAACTTAAAGGTGCAGGGTGAAGTGACCAAAATTGGAGTCAGATCAAATCTGGCCATTGGGGCCAGACCAGAACAGAGCAGAATCGGTCACATGGAAAACAGTCTGAACCCCTAACCCTGGCAAGCGGGTGCGGTCGACAAGGTGCAAAACCTCACGCCATAAAAACTTCCCCTCTGCAGTCAGCCTCATTAACAAGGCCCCGGACCCCCCCTGACACTGATTAAACCAGATCCCCCACTAGACACTATACTACCTACATCCTGGACTACACACCTGCCCTTTGCACATATTATATCAGGGTTTCCCACAGCACTTTGCAGTTAAGGCGGCCGCCTTAACAACACGCGCCTGCCTTAACTAGCCAAGTTGTCAGAAAAAAAAAAAAAAGTTACTCTGTCCTGTTTGAGTGGCTGTAATGTATAAGTCGTATCAACACAGTCTGTAGGAAAAAAGGTAATGGCAAGTTGTCAAGATACCACCAATCACAATGGAAAGAGCATTTGCTGGCGGTGAGTGTAACTGTCGTTTATTCACATTTAAAGGGATAAATTGCCATTTCACCATTGCGTGCGCGTGCGCATCAGAGTTTGTCAACAAATGTGCCGGCAGCTGGGGCATGCCCGGGCAGAGACGGGGTGGGATGGACTTACCGGAGCGTTGGCATATGGCAGGCAGAGAGCATTTATATATGTATCTCTATCCTTGTCTTCACATCAGTGAGGCTTTCTTCTTTTGTTTCAACGAAGTGAATACATGACGAAGTGACTGGAACTGTCCATCACCTCTCGCACGTGGATTCTCAACGTCCTGGCTGTTGCCCGGTCTTTGAGACACAGCTGTTGTCTGTTTTTTTTTTTAATCACAACACGTGGTTCACAACACACGGTTAGTAGAGATGCACCGATTGACCGGCTGGTGACCAGAATTGGCCGATTTTCACGTGACCGGCCATGACCGGCCATGGTGATGTCAGACTGACATATGCCGATTTTATGCCAGTCAAATGCACTCGGGCGCCGCATGATTTACATCGCGCAACAGCAACATCACACGTGCACATGCAGGGTTTTCGCTGTATGCATGTAGCAGTGGCGCACTGCCGCTCAATCAGCTGTTGAAAATGAAATGTCATAAAGTCGTAATTATACACGGCTCGAACAGTCAGTCGCTCTCTCTCCCCTCTGAGGCTGAAAAACTGGAACATGAAAACCGCACTCACGCGGGTCCCGTGAAATATGACAGCTACAGTTTATCGGAAAATAGCGTTGGGCACTGCCCACTATCAGACTCTAGATGAGAAAAGAAGCTAACGTTAGCAAATGATGTGGTCCCTCAGCCTCTGACGCCCCGCTGACCACTGTAGGACACGCTGTAAACAAACAAAAAAAAAAAAAAAAAAAGAGACGCTGTATTCCTCCGGCATGCTGTATTAAGGTTACTGTTTAAAACGCTTTCCAGGTTAGTGGGGGTGCATACCGCTTAAAACCAACATTAAAAACATAGTAATCTTTAAAGAGTTTAGTTTTGTTGCTAAACTGTGTGTAAAATGAGCGGTGACGTTAAATCATCTGTTTCAGGTAACGGCACTCTAGGGTACCGTCTATTTGCTGGATTGTTCCGAGGTAACCGTCGGTAGCTAACATTAGCAGATAAGCCCGTTGACAGCAACGGTAGTGTTCATATTTATGTACAAGGAAAAAATAAAGCAAACTTGCTAAAAAAGGAACTACACGCTTTTTTCAGGTAACATTAATATTTGACGTTCAAACAGGCCTGTGTGTGTGTTTTTGAGAAATATCTTTATACTGCATTAGCTATATTTATTTTATTTTTATTTGTTATTTATATAGGCTATTATTGTATTGCCATTACCCGTTTTCCCTGTTTTCATACATACGGAAGTTTAGTTAGTAGTAGTAGTAGTAGTAGTAGTAGTAGTAGAAGGAAATGGTTCTTCCATAACATTGCACTTTAGATGTGTGTTAATTTCCCACACCAGGAGTCATTTATATAGTTGTATTTTATAGCAATCGATTATCTATTTAAAAAATGTTCTATGTTCTATGCAAAATGTAACATTTTCTATTAAAGAAAAGATAGAAAATACATTTTTGTGTGTGCCTTAAAGTGGTTAGAAAAAATGAAATCGGAATCGGCTAAAATTGGTATCGGCTGGCCTAACTCAAAGAAAATCGGAATCGGCCTAGAAAGTTGTAATCGGTGCATCTCTAACGGTTAGTTAGCGTAGTTAACACTACACAGTGAAATTATGTGTCCTGTTTTTATTTCACGCATACTATCTGTTTTGGTGAGTCAAGCTATGGGCTGAGCTCTGTTATCTCAGAGCTGTTTGTTTTGGAGAAGAGTTGTCAGGCGAAGTGGAAGACAGCATGTCACGGAGGATAATGGGAGCCATGCGAGTAACACTGTTATAGCACATGTTTTTTTAAATAATAAAATAATTAATATTTAGTGTTTAATAAGTAGGCTAATTGTTAAAAAAATTGCCAAATCTTCTCTGCCAATGCCAAACAGGTTATTTTGCTGTTGCTATTGACACTTGTTTTGGGCTTCTGGTACCCCCAGGTGCTGCCAATCAGGTGCCTGATTTAGAGATGAGATTCTGCAACAAGTGGCAATCCCATATCTCCACAGTCTGGGACCAAACTCTATCCTCCAAGATGACAACGCTCGCCCCCACAGGGCGGGGTATATCAGAGACTACCTCCAGAATGTTGGAGTGGAGAGGATGGAATGGCCTACCAGCAGTCCTGACCTCAACCCCATTGAACACTTGTGGGATCAGCTTGGGCGTGCTGTTCGTGCCAGAGTGACCAACACAACCATGTTGGTTGACTTGCGACAAATGTTGGTTGAAGAATGGGATGCCATCCCACAGCAGTATGTGACCAGGTTGGTGACCAGCATGAGGAGGAGGTGCCAGGCTGTTGTGGCTGTGTATGGTTCTTCCACACACTACTGAAGCTCCTGTTTGTGAAATGAATAAATTGTTAAATTGCCAATATGTCTTGTTTCTTCAAACTTCAATCATCCAATCCACCAAACACCAAACGAGTCAATGGCAGAATAAGCTGTTTGGCATTGACAGAGAAGATTTGGCAAATTTTTCATGGGCGCAACCCACATACTCAGCACTGCTGCTCATCCCACAAATGCATGTTCCTTACAAATGGGGCACCATTTGAAGGGAACTAAACAGGCTTTCCAACGGTATAAGATTTATTGCCAAAAAGCATTGTTACCACAGAGAAATAATCTACCAAACACAAATTTCCTTACTTTTTGTGCTAAATTTATATATGTTTAATATGTTTGTTTATGTATGAACCAACCACCAAGGCAAATTCCTTGTTAAGTGTTATTTGCTTGGCAATAAACCTGATTCAGATTCAGATTCTGAACTCTACTGTCCACCGTGGCTGACCTTTCTGCAGGATGATCTCCATCATGACGCGGTCTCTGGGCTTAGCAGGCCCAGGATGGCCCGGGACACTTGGCGTGTTGTTAAGGTAGTTGTAGTCTCCCATGTCGGCGCTGGCCCGGGCCATGCCCGTGGTGGAGCTGAGGGAGCGGGACCTGCACAGCTGAGCGGCCTGCGCTGGGCCCCTCAGAGCACCCACACGCAGGCTGGTCCTCACCACCACCGTCAGCAGGCCCTTTCTGATCTGCTGCACAGAGACATTTAATATTTCAAATTAATGCTAAATGCCTGCCATACTGTCCTTGCAATGAGTTGTTTCTTCAAAGCTTGACAGTTAGCTAACAGTGTAAAGTTCTCCAAAAAACACAAGGCATAACTTTTCTTGGGGTTCGACAAAGAAATTTTACTTTCCTTATTGTTTTATACTGTAAAACTGTAACAAAGAGAAAATGACAAACAGAAATGAGATGAAACCAATACAGATACCCAAAGTATAGTGCAAATCTACAACTTATAGCAACAGAAAATGCTGAGTCATAACTCAAAGCCATGCTAACTATCAATTTAGTGATTTGACATTAGAAAACTCCAATGAACAACAGATATGCTATATATGTATATGATAAATAAGTACAATTCCTTTTAACATTTTTCAGTAATATATACAGTACAAGTACAGTGTCCAAGGCAACAATGTAGGAAGAAAAAATGCAGCAGGAGAAAACAGCACTGGCACTCTGCTCTGCAGCACAATCAATTGACTTCTGATGGAAATTTACAAGTGAAAGTGAAACTTAAACTAAAGCTACTGCTGCTGGTTAGCCTAAAGTGGGCACTGCTGCACACACAATTATGTTAAAAAACCAAACTCTTTCTTAATTTACTTCAGCGAGGTCACAACACCTGCAGAAAAAGGTTGGCTGGCTGCTTGTTTTTGTTGTAAATGGGGTTGATCCTTTGTTGAAGACGTGATGGACAAATGAGCTTTGGGCCCCTATTAACACCCCCACCCAAAACTAAATATGATGTTGATGATGTAAAGGACTGTTCATTATTTATTTCAGGGGCCACCAGAGGAGTTTTGGGATCTTCGTCAAAATAGCCATGACCCTCCCTTCACCAGCAATACATTTTGGATGACCCTCCAAAATGATATGGAAAAAACAGTTGACCCTCCCCACCAAATTTATTGATGCCTTCTGTATTGGTTTGTACTTGGCAAAGACTTACAGATAGCCATTGTTTTTTAACAGCCATGACATATGTGATTAAACCTCTGCATTCTCATCTTACGCATCACACTCCTCTGTTATGGTGTGGTGGCCATTTCAGTAAATTTACTCACTAATATTGTTGTGGAAACACAATAAGCATGGAAACTATATGCACACTTCCTGCATTACTGCATTACTTCAAATACTAAGTTACTCATCTAGTATACTAGTATTCACATGAAGTAAAACAATAAAACATTGAGACCATTCAGCAAAGCACACTGGGTAAAAAAAAAATCAACACTGGTTGCTATGGACTTGTCACTAGGCTTCCTCAGTCATTGTATATTTTAGCATATAGGTAAAGCTGAACATTATCAAAAACTCCATTTCTCAGACAAGCGTCAATTTGGGAGCTTGCATGCTACCACTCCTTCCTTCTCAAATGCCTTGAAAATTATATATATATATATATATATATATATATATATATAATATCACCGGGACCGAAAGGATATTTGAGTCGGGTATGGCTGCAGCCTGGAGACCTTCCGTCTCATGCCCTTCTGGCTTGGTGCGGTCCGCCTTTGACTTTTCAAAATAAAAGCTTGCGTCTGATCCGTTATGTTTTCGTACGGTGTTTTGGATGTTTTTGAACTAAACAGTACGGCAATCATGCTAATGAATAAAAACATTTTTTCATCAGATGTCTTGGAGCTAGCAAAGCAGTTTTGTGTTTATATGTGCAAGCGGGATTTATTCAGTTTGGGAAATCCCACGGTCTCTAAAGCTACAGTTCAAATTGTCTGGCTGACTAAATAGGGAGGGACCCATCTGCTAGCGATAGGGGCCGAGACTGAGAGAGCTACATGGAGCTACATGGATAAATATGCACCAAACAAGCCACTTTGAAATGTCGCTGTTCTCATGAATACAAAAGTTGGGTGACCCTCCCCCCTAGACAAAAAAAAATTGGATGACCCTCCCCTCAACAAAGAATAAAAAGACATGAACCTTCCCTATTTTCTTCCAGTGGTCCATTCCATGAATACCAAACGGTCCCTAATCTGTAAGAATTGCATTTGAATTGAATTCTATTATATATTTATTTATTATTAATTATATTACTTTTAGTGTGTCTACCTAAAAAAACAAAGTCATTTTAGTATTCCCGCCGCTCCTGGGGAAATGTTGGGTCTCTGTAAATTATACAGTTTGGTCTAGACTTGCTCTATATGAAAAGTGTCTTGGGATAACTTCTGTTATGATTTGACACTTCATGGCACTTTATTTTGATCATAAAAAACCCTGCGTTGAGAGGAATACTGTTAGTAGGATCATAGTCTATAACAACGACTTTTCATTTCCAGGATTGCTCCGTTGCCGCCGGAAATTCCGCCATATTACCCTCATTTAGGCCGGATGTCCGTTATCTTCCGCTTTCTTTATGTTGGTATTCTAAACTCCGGTGGATTTATGAGGGCTATGGTTAACTACTCCTCAGATCTCTGCAAGGTAAATCCAGACAGCTAGCTAGACTATCTGTCCAATCTGAGTTTTCTGTTGCACGACTAAAACATCTTTTGAACATACATGTTCCACCAAAACAAGTTCCTTCCCGAGGCTATTTTGCAGAGGCACCGTGGCTCCGTCCAGCGCTTAGCACCGCCCAAGATGATTGTGATTGGTTTAAAGAAATGCCAATAAACCAGAACACGTTTTTCTCCCATCCCAGAATGCTGTGTGGACTAGCCAGACCTTCCACCACAGCGCTGTGGAGGAAGGTCTGGCAATGCGAGACTAGTAGGATCATAATGTAGTTGCCATACTTTGAACTTGTGCAGGGCTTCATCATGAGTCAGACCATGTAGTGACTCTCCATTCAGCTCCAGGATCTCATCACCTATGCAGACACAGAAACAGAAGATCTGAGAGCATTAAAGGCTGCATCTATACTCTGTGACATATCAGCTGACACACTGTAGAAATCTGATATGGATAAGACTGATGGTAAAGAGTTTCCATCATTTCTATCACATTTACACTCTGTAAAACTTCATAACCACATCATTTAAATGTCTTTATCTCAATACGATAATATTGAGGGGAAATAGCGTCCATTAACACTGCATTCAAATATGGGACATATTTTAGCATGCTTGACTTCATCTGATGATAATAAATGACCTGTTACAGCAAGCAAGACTAACAGTGAAAAGAACGCTATTTTTACAGTATAGTTTTTATTAATGTCTCTGCCAAAAATGATTTACGGCAGGTAGACAGCGCTACAGAGCACACATTCTCACGGGTCACAGATTTCGGTGTAACACCAGAAAAGCCTGCATTATTGTATCCAGCCAGGTAAAAGGTAGCAGGAGTTTTTTTTATATAGGCCTTATTGTATTTTAATTTAATTTTAGATGATGTTGTAGTTATGGCTGATACTGGGGCAGGGCCATCACAAGAAAGAAGGAAATTAAAGGAAGAACAACTAAAAGCTGAAAGGGAAAGTGAAAGACTATGGGCAAAACCGAGTCAATCTCGGATGGGTTTTCAACAGATGGAGACAATTATGGGATTGTAAATGATTCAAAACCCACCCGAATTGGCCCACAGGTATGTAATAAGTCTATTTCATTCATAAAGTACCTTTAAAATGCGAATTGGCCATCAGGTATGTAATAAGTCTATTTAATTCATAAAGTACCTTTAAAATGCACAATGCCAGTAACCTACATTAAATTACGACACCCTTCCATTTAGCGCAGAGGTTTTATTCCTTTTAGTCCGTGTTTGTGTTGGTCAACTATTTTCTTTCCCCTTGTCCCCCTGTAACGTTATTTGTGTAAAGTCCTCGTGTTTCATGAAATGCGCTATATTAATCTAAGTTACTATTACGTTGGTTGCTACAACAGTCTCTTAATGCTTTGGCTTGTGACACAGTGACAGTGATACCCGGTTTAGCTCACGATACATCCAAAGTAGGCTAAGTTACCGTGTGCAACACTTATTAACGTATTCTAACGTATTCTCTTATTGTAAATGAATGATTTTCTGTCCGAGCAAAATATTCATCGCAACTATATGACCTCCCGGTAACGCTAACTCAGTACTATACAGTAGGCAATAAAGCACCGTAAAGAAAAGACCTTTACGACAGCAGGTGTGGTAATAACACTTTTGTCCAAAGTGGCCGCTACAATCAACACAAACTGAAAGTTACATATAGCCTCTTTATAGTGATCGGGACATCCCTGACTCAACACTTGTCCTAAAGTGTGTGTATGAACTTCATGTGCAGCATGTTGTCCCTCACCCTCCTGCAGCCGTCCATCAGCAGCCGCTGCCCCTCCAGGGAAGATGGTCTTCACATAGATCCCCATTGGTCCATACATGCTGTCCCTCCCGCCCACTATACTGAAGCCCAGGCCCTGGGAACAGCAGCACAATTATTATTAATAGCATTATCACTGATTAACATCAACAACAATACAATCACAACCTTTTTTGTGATTAACTTTTTCTTTTGTAACAACATAAAAAACATACAATTCGCAACATGAACACCCCCTTTATTCGTCATCACCACCCACCCAGACATAAATCAAGAAAAGATGACACTAACTACAATATTCATGACCATTCAACAAAATAGTAATATAATAGACAATAAACCAAATTAACATATGTAAATGACAACACCATAAGCCCGTATGATGGGCTTATGGTGTTGTCATTTACATATGTTAATTTCTCCCCAGCACAAAGCTTCTTAGGAGCCCTCCAGAAAGTTCAGATACTTTCCCCATGTTCTAGTACAGACATCCTACCTGGCAACCATTTACCTAGCCATCTCACAAGCCCACTCCTGGATTGATGGCACCCCTTCATTCTTCCTTCCTCTTAAAAGAATCTGTCTGGCTATCATTAAACTAATCTGGACCCAGCTTCTTATGTGCTTATCCATCCCGCTTAGAATTGACCCATCTCCCAGAATAAATAATCTTGGGCTGAATGGAACCTGGGTCCCTGCAATCCGACATAGGTTATCATGTATCCCGGTCCAACATTCCTGGATCTATCTATCATTATTATAATTAAAGGAACAGTTTTACATTTTGGCTAACACTGGTATGTACATAATTGGTACAGAGAGGAGACGTAAGACTGGCACTAGTTTAGTGTCAAAGTTCATTCTTGACCTGGGAAAGAGTAGTTTATGTAAAGAGCAGAAGCTGATGGAGTTTGCTCACACCCAGTGAAAAGATATTGAAGTTGTTCCGGCTGACACTGAGCAAACTCCATTTGCTGATGAAGAACTTGAAATGCAGTTGAAAGCTCTGGAAAAAGCTAACAAGTGGACCAATGACCAGTGTGTCTAATCTTTCTTCAAACTAGAATGTTATGCATTATGAGCAGCTACTATATAAACTATAAAAAACGAGAAAAAAAAACTAGAGGCACTATTTACACCCCATACATTTATATCATAATATCAACAAAAGTGTATTGTTGAATAGGTGTCAGAGCTGTGGGTGAGAGGATCACTGTTATTGGCTGTTCAGCTTAAGAAAATTAGTCATGGATGTATACTAGAGAGGCGAAGTCCCTTCTCTTCCGGTGGACCGCCATGGGACCTTAATTCGGAAAAAATATGAATGGTGGTAAATGGGGAAAGACATTATTTTTTGATCACTTTTAAATTAAGCCATGGATTACACATATGATGTTCTTCAGTTTCAAAGATAATTTTGCAAGTCAAGAAGGTCTCGGTTTATCATTAAACTGTTGAAGTATAAGACTGTACACACTTCAAAGTCGTATGGATGACGTCTCGCTGAAGCTACGATCTGTGTCTGTGTGTATCGTACCGGAATGTAACGTTACTCACACTAGCTAACTAGCCGGCCAGCTGACCACTAAATTAGTCAAATTTAACAAAAATGTTTCTTTCACACACTCTTGTCACGGCATAGGAAAGCACATTGCTATCGCCAGTTGAGTGACAACTTTGTTCGGCTCATTTCCTGTAACCAGCATAGCATGAAAATACTTGACGACGTAAAAGGACATGCCTCGTGGCCCTCTGTATTCTGCCTCTGATTAGCTTACCCTGACCAATCCCCACTCCTCACGCCTAAACCTAACTACGTCGACACGTGGCTGATTCAGTCAAACGCTGTCTTGTTGTATCATAGCAGATTGTATATCTGGTTTCCCTGTTCTGATGACGAATACATTACCGCCGCCTGCTGGTATGAAGAGTTCTCTCTCCTCATACCTTGTATCTCCTCTAACAAAGGCGCAGAATGTGCTAGTTGGCCGTGGCTAGTTGAAGTGCAACTTTTTGCCAAGACACAGGCAACGTGAGCAGACATGAGGCGGCGCCAGTCTGCCTTCGCTGCCACTAGTTCTTTACCCTCTGCCTAGTGTGTCAGCACCTTGAGCAACATGAAATAAAGATATTACACTTGTTGAAGAGCAGCAGGGATAGAATACCTGTTGTCACAGTTGCTCACAATATGATACTAGAGAAAATTTAAAGGAATAAAAGCGACAGCTTTGGTGGTGGTGTGTGGTTCCTACCTTGCCGTGGCCCTTCATCAGCACAACATTACAGATGATGAAGGCTTGCACGTTGTTGCAGGAGTGTAGCAGCTGGGCAGAGCTGAGAGAGCGGGAGGGACGGGGAACAGGCTGGAGAGGAGCAACATGTGACACACATTCATTATTAATTATATCATGATTGAATTATTTACTACCAGTCAGTAATAACATTTTGACCCTTGTTTTACCTAAACTAACAGTAAGAACCACAGATTGGCCTTAATGATTTAGAGAACTGCCAGGCTGCTGACTGTTCTCTGGTATACATCAGACTGACTCCTGTGAGTTTCCTGCTCCAATTATGGCTGGATTCATCTGCTGGGGGGGCCCAAAGCAAAACATATGCTGCTGGGCCCCTATTAACCCCATGAGGTCTGAGGGCATTTTTAGACAGATGATTTGGGCTGCACTAATGGCATTAGTGGGGCTTGATGTTGTTGTCAGTTTGAACAAATGTAAGCAGTATTTTCAAAGTGCCATGACTTTTTTTTAAATAATGGAGACTGTGGTTCAGTGCCATGTTTGACCACTTTATCCTTTCACTGTTTACCACAAGTTAGTTAACTCTCCCCAGTCAGTTACAGGCAGATTGGCTGCGGTCATTTGATTAAATACCAATTCATTTAAGAACATTCAACAATAAAGCAAAATAAAGCAGGGACCTACAGATAAAACTGGTGTCAGTTTAATAATAATAATAATAATAAATTGAATTTATATAGCGCTTTTCACAGACTCAAAGTCGCTTTAAACAGTTTATGTATTGGTTTATTGTATTTGCCTTCATTTCAATGATTACTTCAATAATTAATGAATGATGTGTGTCACCAGCTGTGATCTTTAATGTATTTTGTTTGTAATATCAGAAAAATCAAGTACTTGTGTAGTGATGTGAGGAAACTCCAGCTGCTGGGACAGAGACTTCCTGTTTCCATAGAAACCACTATTCCCTTGAGGATGACTGCTATACAGCTCTGGGGTCTTCATGATGATGCTGTCCAGATCCCCAATCCAGTAAGGATGGACACCTGCTGATACACACAGTGTCATCACAATGAGCTGTTCCTCCATTACATGGTAGAAGACAGGCCCAGAGCCAGCATCAGGGGGAAGCAAAACCCATGAAATACAGTTTAATAAACTTTGATTCTATATTTGATCATGCACAGAGGGACCAGCAAAATAGAAACATGTTTTGTGTGTTGGCATACATTTTTGTATTATAATGCTCAAAGAAGTTTTCCTTTAATTTGTAATATTATTATATTCAATTTCTGATAAAAAAGAAAATGTGTCTAGTACAGCAGCTCACATACTATAGGCTCCCCCATCAATTGGATCAATGGTCAGCAAATTCATGACCAAAAGGGCAAAGATTATTTGTTATTGTTATTATATATATATATATATATATATATATATATATATATATATATATATATATATATATATATATTATATTTGAAACGATTCCAAGTTGGAACCAGTTCTCGATGCCCAATCCTAGCGGTCACTGTGTACAGAATGCTTTTCTCCATGCTGTGATGAAAACAAATTCTACTGACTGCGGTTGTGTGGCCAATCAAAGTGAAACGATGTATTGGCTTGGATAACAATGTACAGGAGTTACTATTTTCCTAATCACTGTGAGTATCTCTCTCAGTCAAGCTAGCTGCCATACTTTGCATCATTATAAATATACACTACCACTGACAATCTGTTCAGTTCAATCTCACACCATTGAAACTGTAAGCGCAGCGTTTCTCACAATTAGGACCTCATTTCCCATAAGCGGTGTGGCTTCCCGCTGCTAAAAGGATATTACCCCCTTGCCTCACACCTCCCTGAAGACAATAAACATATTATAACCAATATTCCCATCCCTGCTTCTCTCATTCTATCACCTGTCATTACTATACACTCTAAAAGCTTTAGCTGTCTGTCTGAGCAGAACCGACAATAGCCTGCTTCTCTCAGCTTTCTACACACATCCGACCCACTGGCATGCAAAGTGAAAGGCAGCAGAGTTAATAGATGTAGATGATAGATGACTGGTAATTTTACTACTGAGTGAAACCTGTATGATACACACTGGTTGAATTGGAGCGTGTTCTATTGCTGCCCATCTGTCCTGGTGGGCTCTGCTCAGTTTTCTCCGTGTCCCAGCAACTCTCCTCATTCACCTCTGGGATGGGTAACTGCATGCACACACACACACACACACACACACACACACACACACACACACACACACACACATTTTGACTTGACTTATGTCAAAGAGACACAGTGTGAGATTACATCTTTTTTTTAACCATGACCATGGGTGTAGGCTGCCTGAGCCATCTTTTTTCCCAGGAAATAAAATATTCTCAGTTTGCATAATCCCATTGAAATTCATATTTTTTTTAAAAAGTTGAAGATCCAATCATCACAAAAGCATATGTCACCCCTGATGATGACATAATTATAAATTGAATAGTGGATCAAAATACACTTTGGTGTAAGATTAGTTTACCTTGAGGTGGTTGATGTTGGCTATAAGTTTTTCATCTGTGTATCCAGGCAATGACAGAGGGTCAGTTGGGGAAATAACGGCCGGGTGCTCTGGGTTTGTAGTCAGACTGCATGAATGGAGAGTGTCTTCACATGTGGAAATGTCCTAAAAAACACAAAACACCAGTGAATAGAAACATTTCAACTGTTGCCCAACACGTGGCTAGCCAATGGTGGAATGTACCTTTAAAGTTTCCTTCAACCATTTATCAGTTCACATGGTCCTATGTGTACTAAATCTGATGTACAAAACATCACACAAAATTGTTACTGTCTGTGGTTCTAAACCCTGCATACAGGATCAGGACAAGTGTCTCAGTAGTATAATATCATCGCTGTCAGGCAGAAACCTTGTATCTCCATATTTCGTCATTTTCACTGCTGCCTGATGGGATGCACTACCAACAATGTAAATAACTCATAACTAAGTTTATATAAGCTGCCGACCCGAAAAATTGTGGTACCGATGGTTTTTACCTCCGGTGGGCGGGGCTTTCATAGCTCAACAGTATGGTTCCGGAAGTAAAAATCCCATTCATTTTCTTCATAAGGATTTTGATTATCAGCCATAATGTCTAAACCAGAAATCTTCAACAGGGGGTCCGGGGCCCCTAGGGGGTCCTCAGAGTTACTGCAGGGGGGCCGCCAAATTATTGTTAATTATTTGAAAGTTTTTCATTACAGAAAAATACTTTGGCAGCTATAATGTGAGACAGATGCAACAGAGGAGGATTAGTAAATCAAAAGTTGCTAAGAAACCCCCACACACTGCCTTACTTGTTTCTTTGCAACAGAGATCTTTAAAAAATGAAAATGTCTTAACATGAATCCAACAAGTTATTAGCAAAAAAAAAAAAAAAAAGAAAAGAAATTGATGACTGACGAGGTAAGGTAGTCACTAAGGTAGCCATCCACAGATACAGTTCATCCTAAGGATTCACTGTCATACATAAAAACATGATTTATAAAATCATACCAACAATTATTTTAATAGCTTATTATTCTATGCACTTGTATACACCAAAAAGGTATGTGTAAAGGCTTTAGGCTTCCCGCACGTTATTGTAGGCCAAGTTTAATATGCAACTTCATTTTATACAATATGTAGTAGGGGGTCTCCGTCTCTCTCGCAATAAAGGGGTCCTTAGCTTAAAAAACATTGAAGACCCCTGGTCTAAATCATCCAAGGTAGACTGACCACAAGCTATGAGGTTGTGAAACAAACGTTTCTGCTCCTGTAGAAGCTAGAAGTCCGTATGAAATCAACCTGGTTTTTAAGGAAAACACGTTTTATTCGCGATCTTATGGAGAAATACTACACTACCCACAATCCTAAGCGTAACAGCGATGTCTCTGATTGGTCCAAGTCACTGTTACCATGGAAATGTTAACCGAATTCGCTAATGGCTAGAACGAGCCTCTACCATTGAAGTGTTGCAATATTTTCCGTGGCAGTACTGTATCGATACATGTATGTATGTATCAATCGATTATTATATACGTGTTGGTCAGTCCGTCTGCTTGACAGTTTAGCAGCAATAAAATTGAAGTGAGATGAACAAATTTGTCTTTTTAGATAAAACAGATGTTGACAAAGTTTCCTTTTGGGGACATAATTTAAAATTGGGAAAAACTTAAAGTTAGAAAAGAGGTAATAAATTGAAATACACGCAGAATGTTGCAATATGTTTAAAATCAAATAAGTATCGTGATGATATCGTATCGTGATGATATCGTATCGTGATGATATCGTATCGTGATGATATCGTATCGTGATGATATCGTATCGTGATGATATCGTATCGTGAGGCCTCTGGTGATTCCCACCCCTAATAGTTTCTTTACTTTCTTGCCTTTTTGCGGTTTGCGAAATATTTTTTTTTGCGCTCATAGCTAGTTGGCTTGGTTCCAGACTTAAAAATCTTTATATAAGCAATTGTTGAAATGTCAATGGAACAATTACATGGTGAAAAAACACTTCCAGAACCAGAGCCGTTAAAAAAGTGGGCGGTCACTGTTCAATTCAATTCAATTCAATTTTATTTATAGTATCAAATCATAACAAGGGTTATCTCGAGACACTTTACAGATAGAGTAGGTCTAGACCAAACTCTGTACTTTACGAAGCCCCAACTATTACAGTGGTTGCCTCAAGAGCAAGCATTAGCAGTAGCTATTGCGACAGTGGCAAGGAAAAACTCCCTTTTTTGTTAGGAAGAAACCTCGGACAGACCCAGACTCTTGGTAGGCGGTGTCTGACGGCACCAGTTGGGGGAGTGGTGAATGGTGGCAATAATAGTCATAATAAAGATAGTGAAGCAGTGATCACAATGGTAGTCATAGTAGTTCATGTCATAGTAGGGCACAGCAGGGCGTTACGGGGTGTAGTGTGGCACAGCAGCCTGGGTGGACGCGGTTGGACGCGGCAGGACGCAGTCGGACACTGCGGGGAAACGCAGAGCGTAGCAGGGTGTAGTAAGTCCATAGCGTCAGCTGCACCCAGGACCCCGGTGTAGGTGCCACCCAATTCCAAGGCGATGTTCTGGGTGAAGAAGAAGCAAAGGGACTCCGGGGAGAAAACTCCCCAGAGCTAGGTTAGTAACAGGCATTTCTGGGACTAAGATGCACACAAAAGGAGACAAGTGAAAAGAGAGAAGAGGGAGCGGCTCATTGTGTCCTTGGAAGGAGCTTCCCACAGCAGTCTAGAGTTATAATAGCATAACTAAGAGAGGCAGGCTAAAGAGAGGGGCCCTGGACCGGGCTCGTACTCTCCCCTGCCGGAACGGGCTTGTACTTCCTGCCTCCCTCTACTCTACTCTACTATGCTGCAACTCCTCACTCCCTAACTATAAGCTTTATCAAAGATGATGGTTTTCAGTTTATTCTTAAATGTGGCGACGGTGTCAGCCCCCCGAACCCAAGTTGGGAGCTGGTTCCACAGGAGAGGAGCCTGGTAGCTGAAGGCTCTGGCTCCGATTCTACTTTTAGAGACTCTAGGAACCACAAGTAGCTCTGAGTTCTGGGAGCGCAGTGCTCTAGTGGGACAATAAGGTACTAAAAGCTCTTCTATGTATGATGGTGCTTGACCATTTAGTGCTTTGTAGGTCAGGAGAAGGATTTTAAATTCAATCCTGGATTTTACAGGAAGCCAATGCAGAGAAGCTAATACAGGAGAAATGTGATCTCTTTTGTTAGTTCTTGTCAGAACACGTGCTGCAGCATTCTGGATCAGCTGGAGGGTCTTGAGGGACTTATTTGAGCAGCCTGATAGTAAAGAATTACAGTAGTCCAGCCGGGAAGTTACGAATGCATGGACTAGTTTTTCAGCATCGTTTTGAGACAGGATGTTCCTGATTTTGGCAATGTTACGAAGATGGAAAAAGGCTGTTCTTGAGGTTTGTTTTAAGTGGGCGTTAAAGGATAGATCCTGGTCAAAAATGACTCCTAGATTTCTGACAGTAGTGCTGGAGGCCAGGGCAATACCATCTAGGGTAGCTATATATTTAGATAATGAAGTTCGGTGGTGCTTGGGTCCCAGCACAATAACTTCCGTTTTGTTTGAGTTCAACATCAGAAAATTGTGGGTCATCCAGGATTTTATATCTTTAATGCACGCTTGAAGTTTAGCTAACTGACCGCTTTCGTCTGGCTTGATTGACAGATATAATTGGGTGTCGTCTGCGTAACAGTGAAAGTTAATTGAGTGTTTCCTAATAATATTGCCTAGAGGAAGCATATATAAAGAGAATAGAATTGGTCCAAGCACTGAGCCTTGAGGAACGCCATGGCTAACTTTAGCGTATTTGGATGGTTTATCGTTAATATTAACAAATTGGGATCGCTCAGAAAAATAGGACTTAAACCAGCTTAGTGCGATTCCTTTAATGCCAACTAAATGTTCCAGTCTCTGTAAGAGGATGGTATGGTCAATAGTGTCGAATGCAGCACTAAGATCTAATAAGACAAGTACGGAGACAAGTCCTTTGTCAGCAGCAGTTAGAAGGTAGTTAGTGATTTTCACCAGTGCCGTCTCTGTGCTATGATGCATTCTAAATCCTGACTGAAAGTCTTCAAATAGACTATTTCTATGCAGAAAGTCACACAATTGATTAGCGACTACCTTCTCAAGGATTTTGGAGAGAAACGGGAGGTTAGATATAGGTCTATAGTTGGCTAAGACCTCAGGGTCGAGGGTGGGTTTTTTCAGAATAGGTTTTATCACAGCTACTTTAAAAGACTGCGGTACGTGACCCGTTAATAAGGACATATTGATCGTATCTAGTAATGTGGTGTTGACCACGGGTAGTGCTTCTTTAAGTAGCTTCGTTGGAATGGGGTCTAAGAGACAGGTAGTTGGCTTAGCTGAAGAGACCCTTAACATTAATTGTTGGAGGTCTAAAGGATAAAAGCCGTCTAAATAAGTATCAGGTCTTATCGTTCTCTCTAGCCCTCCTGCGCCCAATGGTGAGTCGTTGGAAGCTGTGGGCAGAAGGTGATGAATTTTTTCTCTAATTGTTATAATTTTATCATTAAAAAAGGTCATGAAGTCATCACTGCTCAGAGCTATAGGAATAGATGGCTCAATAGAGCTGTGACTATCTGTCAGCCTGGCTACAGTGCTGAAAAGAAACCTTGGGTTGTTCTTATTTTCTTCTATTAGTATTGAGTAGTAGTCTGATCTGGCATTTCTGAGGGCCCTCCTATAATTTTTTAGACTATCTTGCCAATCCACACGAGATTCTTCCAGTTTGGTGGAACGCCATTTACTTTCAAGTTTTCGTGAGATTTGTTTTAATTTGCGAGTTTGGGAGTTATACCAAGGTGCTAGTTTCCTTTCCTTCATCATCTTCTTTTTGAGAGGAGCAACCGAGTCTAAAGTAGTCCGTAGGCAGGCCGTAGCAGCGTCTACAAAGTTATCAAGTTGGGAGGGACTAGAGTTAACATAACAGTCCTCTGTTATATTAAGGCATGACATTGAGTTAAGTGCTGTTGGAATAGCTTCCTTAAATTTAGCTATAGCACTGTCAGATAAGCATCTAGTGTAGAAACTTTTATTTAATTTCGTATAGTCTGGTAGTAGGAATTCGAAAGTTATTAAAAAATGGTCTGATAATAAAGGATTCTGCGGAAATACTATTAAATCGTCAATTTTGATGCCATATTCTAGCACAAGGTCGAGGGTGTGGTTAAAACAGTGCGTGGCCTTATGCACCCTCTGACTGAAACCAATAGAATCTAGCAGTGAATTGAAAGCAGTACTAAGGCTATTGCTCTCAATGTCCACATGGATATTAAAATCACCTACAATAAGTACTTTGTCTGATTGAAGGACTACGCATGATAAAAACTCTGAGAATTCAGATAAAAACTCAGAATATGGACCTGGTGCTCGGTAAACAACAACGAATATAATTGGCTGTACTGTTTTCCATGTTGGGTGTTGAAGATTAAGAACAAGGCTTTCAAACGAGTTATAATTTAGTTTAGGTTTAGGATTAATTAACAGGCTCGAGTCAAATATGGCTGCAACTCCCCCTCCTCGGCCTGAGCCTCGTGGAATTTGGGTATTATTATGACTGGGAGGAGTGGCTTCGTTTAAACTAACATATTCGTCATGGCCCAGCCAGGTTTCGGTGAGGCAGAATAAATCAATGTGGTTATCTGATATCAATTCGTTTACCAATAATGCTTTCGATGACAGAGATCTAATATTTAATAGTCCACATTTGATTTTCCTATTCTGTTCTGTCGTTGCAGTGGTTGTTTTAATTCCAATTAGGTTGTTTAGTATAGCACCTCTTTTGTTAGCGTTTGGTTTAAACGGTCTCAGTCGGGGGACAGACACGGTGGTTATGGGATTATGAATGGGTGATTGCTCTGAAGGGAGCACAGAGGGGCGTATAGCGCTGTATCTCTGATTATTGACTTTGGGAGAGTGTGTCTGGTCAGTGTGCTTGTGGGAGTGTTTACGGGATGTAAACAGTCAATCAGAGGTCTGGGTATGCAGGGCGTGGTGCAAATTTCCACGTAGCATCTGGCTTCCGCGTGTATTGGGATGAATCCCATCCCTGCTGAACAGGGAGCCACGTTCCCAAAACAGATTGAAGTTGTCAATAAAACCTATCCTGTGAATACTGCATGTGAGCTGGAGCCAGGTGTTAAGGGAGAGTAGTCTGCTAAAGAGGCCTGATCCGCGACCTAGAGATGGAAGTGGGCCCGAAATAAAAACCGACTTCCCAGTGCTTTTTAAAGCCTCAATGAGAGTGGTAAAGTCTCGCCTTGTGCGCTCACACTCCTGAATCCGAGTGGACATGTCGTTATGTCCACAATGGACCACGATGCGTTTGATAGAGGTCGGAAATGAGGGTATCAGGTCCATAACTTTAGCCAGGATGTCTGCAACTTTGGCTCCGGGAAAACAGTGTGTGACAGCATTATGAAACCGTAGGTCTCTAGTGATGGAGTCCCCAATAATTACTGTGGTTAGGGGGAAGAGCGGACGAGGAGTGGGGGGGTGTGGGTAGCCGGTGACGGGAGCAAAACAGTCAGTGTCGGTTTCAGATGGGCAGGGAAAAGAAGAGGAAGAATGCTTACCGTTCGGTTGTGGAGATTGTTTTTGAGGAACGTTGTCATTTGGCCGATCCAGGCAGTGTAGGCCACCGGACCGTCTGACTACCGCATCCCTCAGAAGCTTTCGCCGCGCGGTAGCAATCGTCTTCCGTGACGACGGCTGGTCAGTCTGCTTTGAAGCGGGGCGAGCCCGGTGAGCCGCACTGGCCACCACCGGCTCCGACTCCGACAAAGCATTGAAGCGGTTGGAGAGGCTGAGGGCAGGAGGCGATGGAGCCCTACCCGAGGCTCTCTTTCGGCCGCAAACCACCTCAGTCCAGGGTGGCTTGATAACCGGTGTCGAGCAGGACGATGGGCGTGGGCAGGCAGCTGGGTCCCATGGCGCGGTATCCTGGAAGGCCGCCGAGAGAGATGAGATCCGGAGCGACTGATTATGAGCCACGTCCAAGCAGGCGGTTAACAAAGCATCTTTGGTTTTTAAGTCCTCGGAAAGCCGACGAACATCTTCCCTGAGGTCTGCAATTTCTTTGTTTGTATTATTGAACAACGAGGAAATCCTGAGGGGGAGTGGGGACTCGCCAGGTGTAGAGGTTGCCATGAAGCTAGCGTTAGTTTAGCCGGTAGACCTAGTCTTGATAAATTAGCGTGAGGCTAATACTTACTTACACGTAAAAATGTATCTTTGGTTTTAAAAACACTTTATTAGTATAATAAAAACTAGGCGATAGAGCCGACTGTTAGGTAGGAGGTTGAAGGCAGCTGCCGGCTGCCTCGTCCCCGCCGACTGCTGTCGCTTGTGGATGACGTTCGCTTGTGGATGACGTGCAGCAGCTCGTCTCTCATTCAGAGTTTCTATGTTGAGCTCTATAGTTTGAATTTATATTATATATTATAGGTAGTAGAGTACAGTATAGTGTACAGTATGGTATACATACTTACTTGGCCTGGTATAACTAGTAGCTTACTGTACGGTAGCAAACTTTGTCTAGATGTTGCTTTATAACTGACAATTTTAAGTCAATTCTAATTCTCTAATCCTCTGTAGAATTTTAAATTAGTATTTGGAACCACGTGTCAGGGGGCATTTTATTGCTGAAGGGAGCCATTATGAGAGGAAAAAAATCTAACAGAGACAGTATTGAAAACAATCAGCTGAGCCCAGTCGTCACATATTAGACATTCTTTCCTCCTGCTCCTTTTCTCCATTTCTCCTTCATTCTGCTGTTCAGGTTTCCACAGCCTCTAAAAAGTGACTCAAATAGACTTGGCAGCCAGACAAGGCGTTATGCTACCCAGTAGGAAAGCTCCCACAGCGACAAAAATACTAAAACCTGGAAGAAATAAAACTTATATACTGCCTCTATGGCTGCTCAGGAGCAATGAAACACACCATGTTGACTTTGGTTCTAACACCTCTGCTCCAAAATGACACATCCATACATGAGTATACACTGCTCATTCTTGTGTATGCAGGTCCTTGTGTAACGGTAATACACTCACTATATATAATTTAAGTTATTACTTAACTAAATTTGTTTTCTCACATTTTTAAGATTTTACAGAGGACCCTGACTTTCTATGACTAGCTGGTGAGATTCCCAAACTATGCTCTTCCTGCTTTGTCATTATGTCACAATGTATCAAATTCCTTGACTGTGCCTGTCTGGAATAGACCTTGTCTAGACTCTGTGTTTTCCAGAAATTCCACCATCACCGTGAAGCCTTCAAATCATATAAATGTTACTGAATTATTATTCTTCTCACATTACTCTTTTTGTTGACCAAATTCTTTAAATTCCTTTGTGTGTGTTACCATTTCTGACTGAACTCTATAGAGCCTTGTGTCTGCAAGTGTGGGAAGATTGCAGAATGAGAAACATGCCATACCCACACAGAAATAGTTGGTTGTCAGTCACTTTCAACCCATCCACAGTGTGCAGATGCTCTGTGGATCATGTGGAGCATGTATCTGATCATTTAGAATTGTATTTTGATATGTGTATCTATATATTCAAATTCAATTTAAATTCCAATGAATGAGTACTCAGGATCAAGGTTATAATCGTTAACGAAAACGTACGAAATAACGAAAACTAGGTGGGAAAAAACATTGTCGTTAACTGAAATAAAAATAAAAACGAGGCATTACAAAAAAAACGATAACTAACTAAAACTTTGCAAAACTAACTAAAATAAAATAAATTGATCGAGTAAATGTCCTTAGTTTTCGTCTTTGTCAATGTCTTTCATAGAGCAAATAACGTTACATCTTTCAGAGTTGCCATTTCAGACCATAGACCTGTTTTATACAGTCGATGCCATAGCCATATAGGGCCCTATTTTAACGATCTGAAACGCAAGTATCAAACGCCAAACGCAAGTAGCTTTGTGGGCGGATCTCAGGCGCTGTTGCTATTATACTGGCGGGATAAATGACTCTTGCGCCCGACGCAAATCTAAAATGGGTTGGTCTGAAGTAGCTACATTACTCATAGGTGTGGTTTGGGCGTAATGTGCAATAAACCAATCAGAGCGTTATCTCACATTCCCTTTAAAAGCAGGCGCGCATGTTCCATGGCGGATTGCTATTACAATGGCAGATTTGCTAGGCGCATGCTCTTAATACATCCAGGGGCGCACGCCAGGAGCAGCTTACAGCCGAGGAGACCGATGTTTGCTATTGATTTTTCTTTTTGTCAAAATGTAAATAAAGAAATGTCACAAAAAATACTTTCCAATGTTTTGGGCTCACTCTCACTGAATCACGAGGTTATGAATGCATGGTGATATTTTTGCAATGTAGTCTAACATTAGACTGAGATTACCTCACTAAAGACGATGCAGCTCTTCTGTCTCTCCTCTCCCGTGCTGCTGCTGGGGCATTTTGGTTAAGTGACATCAGCACATGCAGTTCAATATCACATCTCCTTAAGTCCTCTAATATTTCCTCATTTATGTCATCAACACATCCATGATTCATGGAAATGTTGTGTAAAACAAGGTCATATTTTTCCTTGTATTTACGTATGGTTTGCAAAAATGGGAACTGCTGGGTCTGTGAGATGAGAGAAGCAAAGTGTATGCGCGGTGTGCACACTCTACATTATGGCCAAGCATGCGCCCTTAAAATAGCATCTGAATAACACGCCACTGACCTTAGACTAGGTTTGTCCTGGTCTGTGGTGGAACTGTTTTCTGAAACTGCAAAATAGCACTAGGGAACGTTTGCGCCGGAACACGCCTCCTCTTTTTGCTGAACCACCCCCTGGAGCGCAAGTTCATTCCCTAACGTACCAACATGAGTCTGTTGAGGGAAAAGTCCGCTGTGCGTCGGGTGCAAAATAGGAATGATACATGCGTCGGTGTACAAAGTAAATTGCGCTGGATGCAAGATAGGGCCCATAGTTTCCGACTGGGAACCCAGAAATTCCGACATCCCATGTCAAATTGAACACAACATAGTCCATGCCCCTCGCCTGGCCTAATGGCGGGACCGAGGAGGCTAACCTAGCTTACCTTAACAAGGTAACGGAGAATGCAAAGCCCCCTTTCCCTGAAACAAAAGCTAACACCGGTACAGGGCATGGATGTATGGGTACAGGGCCAGGCAGCATGACGGAGACAACCTTATGACAGAGAACACTACAGGCATGCTTTCACCGGTGACCCGATAGCTGCTGGTTAGTAAATACGCAGGAACACCAAAAGCGGGAGGAAACGTGGGTTAATTTGTGTATTGATACTGGGATGTCTACACAACTGTGTGAGTCGATTGACTTCAAAAAGTTCGCCACTTTACTCAAAAGTTAAAGAGTAGTCTCGCATTGCCAGACCTTCCTCCACAGCGCTGCAGAGGAAGGTCTGGCTAGTCCACACAGCATTCCGGGATGGGAGAAAAACGTGATTTGGTTTATTGGCATTTCTTTAAACCAATCACAATTGACTTTGGTGGCGCTAAGCGCCGGACGGAGCCACGGTGCTGCTTCAAAATAGCCTCGGGAAGGAACTTGTTTTGGTGGAATGTGTACATTCAAAGGTTGTTTTAGTCATGCAACAAAAGACTCAGATTTGACAGATAGTTAGCTAGCTGTCTGGATTTAAATCCAGACAGCTAGCTAGACTATCTGTCAAATAACTATCTAATAATAAACTAATACAACTATCTGTCAAGATCTAAGGAGCAGAACCATAGTCTTCATAAATCCACCGGAGTTTAGAATAGAAGGTGATGGACAGCTGGCCAAAATGAGGGAGCGGCAGAATTTCCGGGGGCATCTGAACAATCCTGGAAGTGGAACGTCCTGGATATAGACTATGTAAAGAGTAACATATTACACTTCCTGAGTAACTTCCTGTAAACACTGGGTTACAGTAGGATTTTCATAAAAAAAATATGAAAAGAGGAACACATGTCACACTAGAGTCCATTTAATGTGTTGGCAGCTCTTACCTCACTGTAGGCCTTAATGTGAATGCTCCTCATCCCCTCCCCTGCAATCCAAGTGCTGCCATTTACAAACTGTCCGTTGAAGGGTGCCAGCTTGTCTGGGCTCAGGAAGCTGCAGCTTCTGAAGAGAAACACAGAGACAGCTGAAAATCAAGTCTTCAAGCACAAAACTTAATGCATGACATCATATTATTACTTAGGCTGATATGGGATTTAGAAGTCCTTCTTCATGCCATAGCTATCTAAAAGTGAAATATACAGTATTTTGTATTTCACATTTAATGTTGGAGGAACACGAAAGGTCCTTTCACTGAGATATTAAATTAAAGGTACCCTGTGAAGTTTTTCACCACTAGTAATGCTATGGAGCAAAGCTTTTACAAGTGGGTGTGTTTACAACCCTTTTGTTTTTCCACCAATCAACAGTTGGTGGCGGTAATGTGCAAAGAAACACAGCAATGTCCTGCAAGAATGCAAGCTAGTAAAGATACATTTAAACAATGCGCAAAATGAAATTGACGAAAAAATCGGCTTTAAAAGAGCTTTATGAGAAAGGAAATGCACTCAAACAATTGTTAGACCTCACTAATACACACTAATATGTTTTTTGATGGAAAACCCTAAAAGTAGGCAGTTTCTAAAATACATTCTGCATTGAGTACTTTTACTTTTAATACTTTAGGTACACTTTCCTGATGATACTTACATACTTTTACTTAAGTAGCATTTTCAATGCAGGACTTTAACTTATAACAAGAGTTTTTTTTACAGTGTGGTATTAGTACTCTTAACCCTTAGTTAAGTAAGGGATCTGAATACTTGACCCACTATGACCCATTTCCACCTGGTGTTAACACTGTAATCTGCATCTGGATATGTAATCTGGATAATGAAATCTGACCACCGGCCTTTGCTTTACACCAGATAATTAGCCCTATTTTCCACCGGGTGCGTCTGCGCTGCGTTCCAGGTGAGTCTGCGCTGTGTTCTTGATGCGGGCAATCACAGCCATTCAAGTCAATGCTTGATAATCCCCCCCCCCCCTAGCTTAATAAACACGTGATTGTTCTGTAAAGTACAAAGTAGAGGCAATATAATATGCGAGTCAGGCAGGCAAGACGCTCCGCTTCTGAGACGCTCCCGGTGTGGTACGGCACATGGGGGAGGACGGAACAAAACCGGAATGCAGCACAGATGTGCCCAGTGGAAAATGGGAGTAATACAGGTTCTTGTTATCTCCATTCTGCCCACATTGTGAACAGATCAACAACTCCTCCAAACCATACTCCTTTAAACCATACAACTATATCAGTCGTTTATTCCTACCCTCTAATATGACCCATAGGAGCGTTTCATAAATTAGTGTCCCTAGAGGTGGCAGATCATACAACCCACAGTAGCGGTTTCTGTCCTCATATCTAAACATAACGGTCGCAGTTTGGTTAGGTCTAATCCTTTTAAACCTAAACCTTTTAGATGAGGTCTGGCCATTCGGATTGCAGACCGTACTATGTGCATTTTCAGCTGGAATACCAGGTGAAAATTGGGTCAAACATGTCAAACACCAGCATTTCTTCATCTATATAGTATGAGTCAATGCTTTCTGTCTTAGTGATGCTTTTCTTCTGCTGCCACACTTTCTCATTTAGCCTGATAAGTGCAGCTTCACCATTTTTTTTTCAACACATTCCTGAGAAATAAAGCGCTTAGAGTTGTGATGTGTACTGTGTCTTATTACCTGTTTAGGTTCCCTCCATTCCTCCCTGACTCCACATTAGTGCCTTTGTCCTCTGTCTGGACGCTGTTATCAGCCATTTGTGGTCCATACAGCTCCTCAGCGGGCCCTGTGGCTACACACATCCTCCAGATACTACTCTCCTACAGCGAGATATACACACACACACACACGCACGGGAGGTAGAAAGCAAGCTTTATGAGCATATCAACCATCTGGCTGAGTGAGGTGACAGTCAAACATTACTGCTGTGTTCTTTTTCTTTAATAGTGAATGAAATGAGCCATAGTCTTTGGAGTTTCAGTTTAGGAGGCAAAGCCATGTATAAAGTAGTGTTCAGAGCTTTTACTTGAGTTAAAGTAACAATATACATACTGCTATATAACAATTCTACATTTATGTGTGCCATGTAAACATCATATCCCGAATATGGTCAAAAACGGAATGGCTCATAACCGCAATATTCATGTCCATGTTAACACACATGATTCAAACAACATGCTAGCTTCATCCGTTTGTTTATCTACAGATCGAGTCATAAAAATGAACATTCTGATTAATAGTGGATAGGTTGTTGGTGAAATAACGTATAATTAATGAGAAAATTAGTACTGTGAACAGAGCAGAGAGCAGAACAGAGCTTTTGTATCATTAGATGCGTTGTATGTCTCACAGAAAAACAATTACGCACAGTGTGTACAGGATTATGGCTGCCGGTGCCACTGTACTGCTGGGTAGCTTAAAGGCAGGATTGGTAATGTTGAAAAGCTAACAAGATTTAAAAGAAGCATCTCCTCGGGACTCGGTCTAACCTCTCCCCCTGCCCTCAGGGCTCTGCCCACATACTCTCAGAGCAGAGCGGGGAAAGGACCGTGATTTCACTCATCAAAACAACGTTACTAAGTAACCACGGCGGGGGCTGGCAGAGTTTTCTTCTTCAATCTAAGGTAGACTTGCACTAACTCTGGCAGTGATGATGCGCTTTGAGCTCAGGCTCTCACGTGGGAGGGGTAAAGTATGCACAGCGGGCCAAGGAGGCATTTCATTGGCTCTTTCCAAGCGGACCGTGAGGCAGTGATTGGTGGGCGTTTTTACAGGATTACAGCAGTTTCAAATGATGGATCTTTTTCACTTCTTTTTCAGAGCCCAGAAGTTATTTATTGCTGTCGGGGTTTAAAGACAATTTCAAACAAAATATAAAAAACTGTATATTGGAAATAGTTACCAACCCTGCCTTGAGTACTGCAGTAAAAGTAGTTTATCCTACCACTGCATGTATATTATAAAATGCCTGGGCACAGTATGTGATGGGATTATTAAATGATATAATACAGACCGAATGGTTGTGTTCTTTTAATGGCTACTTAGGTATTTCCCCCTACGTCAATTTCCTTAAATATGGAGCAATTACCCAGGTGAACATGTTATCATGTGAAACAAAGAAATTCAATAACTGATGAGACAAAACAAGGCTCTATTCATTGATAAACTTCTGTTGGACTGTAAAAGATTTAGTATCAACATAAAAGCCAAATGACATGGCTACTGTTTGACATGGTTTCTGTCTGCTAGGTGATTAAGAATGAGTGATGTTCAATGTGGCATGAATTATCCCCAGAGGGAAACACGGCTCCATTAAATGACTGAGTTCAGCGTGGGTCAGGGTTGTTCAGCAGCTGTAAAGTCTTCACTATGACTGGCATGCATTCTCTGTTGATAGTTACCAGCGGTGGAAGAAGTATTCAGATCATTAACTTAGGTAAAAGTACTAATACCACACACTGTAAAAATACTCTGTTTTACTGTTACAAGTAAGCATTGAAAATGTTACTTAAGTAAAAGTATGTAAGTATCATCAGGAAAATGTACTCAAAGTATTAAAAGTAAAAGTACTCAATGCAGAAACATCCTCCCATTTTAGAAACTGGAAAGGATCCAAACAGTTGTGTGTTTAATTGTCTAATCATTTCAGCTGGACTTGTAGGCCGTTATATTGTTTGCCAGTTTCATTTATAATAAAACATCAGATTTTATAAACTACATGTGTTTTATGTGCATACATCTTAATGTGTAAAGTAACTAGTAACTAAAGCTGTCAGATGAATGTAGTGGAGTAAAACGTACAATAGTTCTCTCTGAAATGTAGCAGAGTAGAAGTAGAAAGTGGCATGAAAAGGAAAGACTAGAGTAAAGTACAAGTACCTCAACATTTGTACTTAAGTACAGTACTGGAGATAATGTACATTCCACCACTGAAGGTTAATATTCCCATAGGGATATAGAGTAGCTTTTCTCAGTAACTTTTAACTTAGCATTTAATTCTAACAATTTAATTCTTGTTATATGTTGCACCTTTATTTATGATGATAATAATAATAATTATGTTTATTATTTTTTGTTGTTACAAGCGAACCACAACACAATGTCTGGAACCCACAGCTTTTGTAAGAAAAATAATTAAATGAAATCAGAGGCTGCTTAATATGAACACAAATGTCTCATGAATTTAATTAAGTTAATTACTATCTAGAGACTGACTAACCAAATGTATATAACACAATGTTTTACAAATATCAACATCAATAATCAGTCTGGGGGGCAATTGATCAGAATACAGCATAGAAAATCTGCTTAGAAATATCGGAAATATTGGATAGGATAGAACAACACACTGTAATTCTGCTAAATAAAACATGACATTTACTATTAGTTTTATCTGTTTTCATTTTAAACAACTTGTATATCTGAATACAATACATGTTTTCTATAGGCTCAGTCTGTCACAATTCCCAGGGGCCAGTTGTTCAAAAAGTTTAATCTGGATAAGAATGACCCATATCTTGAAATCCCATGTTTTGCTATCCAGGATCAGGTAATCCATGTTACTTGTGTGCCAGTTTTTCAAAGAAAATTGGATTGGATCACCTTTATCCAGAAAACAACTTTTCAAGATTACGAAATCCAGATTACCAGGGTTCTAAAGTAGCCTACATATCACAATGTCAGCTATTAGCTATGTAAAGAACAACAGGTAGAATAGCCAGCATGGGTCCACCTTAAATTATTTTAATTTGAAGAGACATTGTTAATAATCATGACAGTTAGAATAAAACAACCCACCCTGTGCCCCCCTTCTAGCCCCTTCCCTGCCCTGCAGGCGTACCTTGATGCTGAAGGACCTCCGTATGCTCCGTTTGTTCTCCCTGAGTGTGTTGGGATGATCCGCCTCAGCGCCTCCTCTTCTCTCCAAGGCTGAGTGCTGGGTTGTCCTCCAGTGTCCGTGCTCTGTATCTTTGTACCGGGTTTGATCCCCAGCGGGCCCGTCTGTCCTGCAGCCAGGGCCCCAGGTCCTGCACCCATCTGACACTTCCCCAGCATGCCTCGTTTCTGGACAGTCATCATTAGTCTTAGAGTGACACAGGATCAGGGACCTGGAGAAGAAGTCAGTTTCAGACATTAAAAGACATAAATAGCAAGACTGTAAAACTGGAGAATAGCAGCCATAAATTGAAGCAAGTACATGCGTTCTGATACCGATACCAATATCAGAAAAGTCTCCAATACCGCCTAGAATACTGGTATCGGTATCGACGAGTATGCAAGTCTATGCAACGATCCAATACCATATAATTTAGCCGTTATGACTGACTGTCAAACTAGATAATGAGAGAAAGTTCTATGGCATTCATTCTCTGTATGTATTTGTCTATGTTTCACAAAGGGTTTAGTTTCGCTTTGCCAGACCTTCCTCCACAGCGCTGCGGAAGAGGGTCTGGCTAGTCCACACAGCATTCTAGGACGGGAGAAAAACATGCTCTGGTTTATTGGCATTGCTTTATACCAATCACAATCGTCTTGAGCGGTGCTAAGCACCAGACGGAGCAACGGTGCCTCTGCAAAATAGCCTCGGGAAGGAACTTGTTTTGGTGGAACATGTGTACACTCAAAAGTTGTTTTAGTCGTGCAACAGAAAACTCAGATTGGACAGATAGTCTAGCTAGCTGTCTAGATTTACCCTGCAGAGATCTGAGGAGCAGTTAACCATAGTCCTCATTAATCCACCGGAGTTTAGAACACCCAACACAAAGAAAGCGGAAGGTAACGGACATCCGGCCAAAAAGAGCGACATCCAGCGGAATTTCCGGCGACACCGGAGCAATCTCGGAAGTGGAACGTCAATATAGACTACAAAGGGTTTAACCTGAGCCAGGCCAAACAACAACGGGTTAGTATACACCTGTTATAAAATAATATACAGTATATATTTTTCTTTTTCTTTTCTAAAAGCACTGGTATCAGATCTGTACTCAATATTGGCTGACACGCAAGTTCAGGTATCAGAATCGGCATCGGTAAGAAAAAAATTGGATCAGAACATCTCTAATCAGAACTGAAAACTGAAATAAAAAAGTACTCAAACTATTATCTCTGGTCATCATAAGGCAAAACTAAATGAAATTACCTTACAATAACTAGCCATCACTCGCATAGCTATCACCACAGCACATGAGCCTGGCCAAGCCCACACACACACACACACACACACACACACACACACACACACACACAACACACAAACTTCCCTTCGGGGATAATAAAAATCTGTCTCTTTACATGGTGAAGATTGCAAAAGGTTACATGGTATTTCTGCCAATACAAAGGTGAGTAACCTAAGTGAAGTGTCTGGAGCTTCCTGTGCAGCCCTAGTTGTAAGCCTTTGAGTGGTGCAGGTACCTGGAGAGCATGGCCAGCTTCTTGGAGCGGTGGCTGTGGCTGCTGGTTGGGTTGTTGTTGTTGTTGCTGGTTTTCCCCTGCTCCCTGCGTCTCCTTTCCATCCTCCGAGCAGCCGCTGTGCTGGCTTTCCTCCTCTGGTGGGAGTATCTCTGAGGCATGGCTGTCAGCGTGTGTGTGTGTGTGTGTGTGTGCACCGGGAGCTCGGGAACCATCACACTCCTCCCAGCCGGCCCGAAGCCTAATGGAGAGGGACGCTCTGGAAGGCAATTAGAAAACTCAGTTAGCACAGTCTGACTGCATCCGTGTGTGTAAGTGTTCTGAGAAACTGCTTCTGCAAATGTGGAGGCCAGTGGAGATAAAAGCGCTTTTCTTTTGCCCAATTTGAAAAAAAAAAAGGCAAACTTTTTCTCAGTCCTCATGACTGCAGACCGCTGACACGAACACACACACGCACACACACACACAAACACAAAAACAGCATAGTCGATTAATCTGTCAATTATTTTCTGGATGAGTGGATTAGTTGTTTGGTCTCTAAAATGTCAGAAAATGGTGAAAAATGTGGATCAGAGTTTCCCAAAGCCCAAGATGACGTCCTCAAATGTCTTGTTTTGTCCACAACTCAAAGATATTCAGTTTACTGTCACAGAGGAGAGAAGAAACTAGAACATATTCACATTTAACAAGCTGCGATCAGATAAGTTTTACTTTTTTAGTAAAAATTGACTCAAACGGATTAATCGATTATCAAAGTAGTTGGCAATTAATTGAATAGTTGACAACTAATCGATTATTTGATTCATCTTTGCAGCTCTAGTGAAAACAGATAATGGTGTCCTGGTCCCATTAATGAGCGGGAGTGAATGATGGTCTGCACGCTTTACGCTCCGGAGAGCACTAGGATGACCCTGAAATGCATTATACATGCTAGTGCAGATGGTCTCTTACATTTGCCATGAACACTTAGTAAACAATGTGCACAGGCTCTTTAAGGAAACCCATAATGCCTTTGGTCTGACTGACCAAAGGCTGAGGCTCCAACCCTCTGACTGGCTCAGAGGGTTGGAGCAGTTCTCCAGCTGCATACTAAATAATCTTTGAGTCAACCGTAATCACACATGCACACAGGATCCTGAAAGATCCTTCACAATTCTCTTTCAAGAATATGAACTCCTTCCATCTGGCAGACGCTATAGAGCCAGTAGGTGCAAAAACAACCGCCTCAAGCTTTTAATTGTCCCTACATCGATAGCATTACAGAACCATGGATGTATTAAGAGAACAGAACAAACAACCAGTCCTTTTCTCATAACTATAATAATTTGTTGGCCTTAACCAATGTAACCTGTGTATGTTTACTCACTATGTGCAATTCCTATATCCACACTTTGCATCCTTTGTTTGGGAATATCCTGTATTACGCGTAACTAACTTTATTATGGGGCAGTGCAATATTTTAACATGTCAGGGCCTGTGCAATATGATCCTATTTATTTTTTGCTCGTCCGAGAGCACATTGTTGTCTTGTTATATATTGTTTTGTACTTAATGTCTGGTGTATGTGTGTGTATGCAGCTGTTGCCAGCGCTTCTCTTTGCCCAAGACAAATTTCCTTTGGGACAATAAAGTTTATCTTATCTTATGCTGCGTGTGGATGCATCCATTGCCCTAGACCAGGGGTCTTCAACTTTTTTAAGCCAAGGACCCCTAAACTGAAAGAGAGACAGAGCAGGGACCCCGCATATATTGTATAAAATTAAGTTTCATATTAAACTGGGCCTACGATACTGTATAGGGCGACCTAAAGCCTTTATACATACTTTTTAGTGCATAGAATACTAAGCTATTAAAATAATTTTTGTTGTGATTTATAAATCATGTTTTAATGTTAAAAATACATGTGGCACAGTAAACCCTTAGGATTTACTGTATCTGTGTATGGCTACCTTACTGACTACCTTACCTATAGGCCAGTCAGCCTATGATCAATGTTTCTTTTTCACAAATTGGCTAATTTATATTTGCTAATAATATGTTGGATTCAAGACATTTTAGTTGAAGATCTCTGATCTACAACATTCCCACTGTGTTAGTTGGGATTATTTCACATTGACTGAATACTAAGACTGGGTTAAAATAACCAGTTTTCCAAATAAAATCCATCTTTGTTTGAGTGATCTGATATAGATTAATAAAATTGTTCTTTTAATATGCTTTTTCACCATGGCTGTATGGCATCCCGTGACTGGCCGTGAGTTGTATTTTTACTGTTTGGCCACTATGTTCAATTTCATGGGGCTGCTTCTTGCTTGTACAATTTACAGCAGAAATTCTCTAATAATAAATTTAGTATCCCAGCAAAATTGGTATTGTAACTGAAATTTTCCTAACCTTATTGATATTGAATCTGAAATGTAATCAAATCAGGACCTTGTGAATCGGACTCGAATCAATTCAGAAAATCATTGGCAATACCCAGCCCAACTGAATACTAATGAGCTTAACCTTTGTGCCGCCATAGCTTTAGTTTTTTGGTGATTATGTGTAATAGGCCCCTCAAAAAAAGGGTGAACTATCAAAGGTTTACAAACAGTCTCCCACTGCTTCCAGTCTTTGTGCTAAGCTAAACAAGTCTAATCGTGGATCAGGCGACATGATATTTCTGTCTTCTGTTGACCGTCACTGTGTCACATTAGGCGATCATAGAGACAGAAACTCTTGCCATGACTTGGCAGAGAGACATGCCAGACTTCATGTTGGACCCTATCAATGTTGTCCTTCACAACTTGCACAAATGCGTAAGTGATCGGGAAGACGGTGCCCGAAACCGACTTCATGGTTTTGCCAGAGGCTCACACAACCAACAGCATCATCTTCAAGGCTGGACTATTGTAATTCCTTACTATTAGGTTGCTCAAACAAGGCCCTTAAAGGTCCTATGACAGGCTGCTTTTTGGATGCTTTTAGTGGTCCCCTAATACTGTATCTGAAGTCTCTTTCCCGAAATTCAGCCTTCGTGCAGAATTACAGCCACTAGAGCCAGTCCCACAATGAGCTTTACTTAGGATGTGCCATTTCTGTGTCTGTAGCTTTAAATGCTATTGAGGAGGGGGGGGGATGGGGGCAAGGTGGATGGTGGGGGTGTGGCCTTGACCAACTGCCACTTTGCTTGTTTGTAAGCCATGATGTCGCTCTCTTTCTCATGGGCGGGCCAAATTCTCTGGGCGGGCAAAGCAGAGAAAGGGGAGGTAACCTTGCCCCTTATGACCTCATAAGGGGAAGATTCCAGATCAGCCCATCTGAGCTTTCATTTTCTCAAAGGCAGAGCAGGATACCCAGGGCTCGGTTTACACCTATCGCCATTTCTAGCCATTGGGGGACCATAGTAGCCTGGCTCCGCCCTCCTACGTACTTATGCTCAATTTTCATTTCCCTTCAGTACTACGTCTGGGTTCACGGTATAGTCTCCATCAAAATTTTGGAGAAAGGGAGTGGCTGAGAACGATGATGTTGAGGCCGTGCGATAGAGTTGCGGCGGAGAAAGATGCGGGCAAAGCCATTCGGTCCGTTGTGGCAACGCCGTCGAATATCCAGAAGTTAAAGCCAGAGCAAGAACAATCTTTGCTGAGTTTTGTTAGTGGCCATGATATTGTGGCCCTCCTCCCCACAGGGTTCGGGAAAAGTTTAATTTTCCAGCTCGCTCCGTTAGTGGTGAAGGAGTTGGCTTAGGCTAACGCTAGCGATGCTAATGCTAAATATAAGCCTTGACGGTCTCCCCTCTTGTTGCACATGTGCATGACATACGTTACGACCCAACGTTAGCGATTGGTTATGGCAGATCCAGAGTGGCTCTGGGCAGATCCAATAGTTATAAACTTCAACAGAGTACCCGCCTTCAAGGAAGTTAACACTTGTCAATGGAGAGAGGCCAGACTCTCTGTACAAATGAAATGTACGAGAGTCTGGTAGGACCAGGCTAGGACCATAGGCAGGCTGGGAGAACTCATATTAATGTTAAAAAACCTCATAAAGTGAAATTTTCATGCCATGGGACCTTTATGACTCTCCAGCTGATCCAGAATGCCCCAGTGCGTGTACTGACAGAAACAAAGAAAAGAGATCATATTTCTCCTGTATTAGCTTCTCTGCATTGGCTTCCTGTAAAGTCCAGGATTTAATTTAAAATCCTTCTCCTCACTTTGAAAGCTCTTAATGGTCAGGCACCATCATATCTTAAAGAGCTCATGTTTTCTCACCTCGCAGTTTTCATTGGATTAGGGTGGCACCTAAATCATGGTTGCAGCTGCCGCTGTGGTCCTGCTACACCCCACTATGACCTGCAGTGCCCTGCTATGTCCTGCTATGCCCTGAACTGCTACAACTACTATTTCTAGTCGTAGTTCCATTATCTTTATTGTTACTTTAATTGCCACTGTTTATCACACCCCCAACTGGCAGTTGGGGGTGTGATAAAAGTTCCTCACCCATGTTGCACTAAATGCTTGCTCTTGGGGGAATTATTGGAATTGTTGGGTCTTTGTAAATAATAGAGTGTGTTCTAGACCTACTCTATCCGTAAAGTGTCTTAAGATAACTCTTGTTATGATTGATTCTATAAATAAAATTGAATTGAATTAAATTAAATTTTCTTTTGCTCCAGCATATTAACAGTTGTGCATAGAAAAGTGTTTTGTGCTCCTATTGTTGAATGTCAAGAAATATGTTGTAGAAATTATTAAACTAGGCAAGAAAAGCTAAACAAATCCTGACCTACTAGTCTTTTACTCTAGATGATGAAGATGATGAAGTTCCCATGTCTGTCAGGTCTGGCCGTTATCAGGCTTAAATTGTGTTGTCTGATCTCGACATTAGACCTACAGAAGCAAACTTAAGATTTTGACTTGGACAGCAGTCAGACTTAAGTCACAAAAATGAGGACTTGAGGCTTGACTTGGACTGCTGTGAGACTAGACTTACTCGGAAATATTCAAGTAAGTCACTGAAAACTGATTTACTTCTTCTAATCTTGGTCCGTCCTCAAGGCACCGCACTGCGACACCCACTATAAGAGCCACTGCTGTAGACAATGTGTTGCTTTGGTTTAATGAGTCAGTACTGGATGAAATAAATAATAATAAATAAATAAAATGAAAGACAAAATATTGTCTTGGGTCCCAGGTTTGGTTCGTATGACAAATTTGGCAGTACCAATTGGCTTAAGTCAGGTTTTTTTGTTGTTGCTGATACCGATGCTAAAAAACATACTTTTAAAACAGTGCCTAAACAGGACCTGAACCGATACTTTAAAAAAAAGAAGAGCACAAAACGACACTCGGTGACTCGCAGACGGCAGATTTATGAAACCCGTGAAACTGAGACCATTGTGTAAAATAAATCGAAATATTGCCTCTCATTGATGATTTGAAGAATTCACAAAGCCATTCTTACAATTAATATCCTACACAAACACCTGTTTGATCGATCTGTGGTGAAAAACAGACAAAATAAAACAAGATACTATCGTAAACTCAAATGAAGATATATTTGTGAAAAAAACTCAAATGTTCTGTAATTATATTGGCATGTTATGGAATTTATTCTCATGAATAATAGATAAACAGGACAAATAATGTTTACACTGATGCTGTTTTCGTCGTTTTAATATGGTCATCATATCAGTATCATAGTGTTTTATACAGTGTTTATTTTTATGGCTTTAGATCGTTTTATTTTTGTTTTAAATGTTTGTTTTTATTGTAGATCTAAAGCATGTTTTAACTATTGTGAAAGGTGCAATACTGTAGAACATTTGACTAATTATATGCTGCTTGCGCAGAACTATTTGTCATTTACAATGAAATAAATTCCGACACCTTTAGCTTTTTAGAAAAAGGCAGAAAAAGGGTAGAAAAAGGCATGCCACGCGTAATGACGCACAATGGCTGGCTTTGCACTGTTGGGAGATGTGGCAAATGGAGACCGACAGCAAGAAGACTTGCTGGCAAACGAGGACGAGTGGCCTCAGTGCCGGTTCTGACTGCCTCGAGCTGTCCTGTTGGATCTCTGTGCTGTTTTGGGCCCAGTGTTACAGAGGAGCGCTCAGAGAAACCACGCTGTGCTGGTGTCATGCCGACACATGGCTGTTAACACATTCACTCCTGATACTGATACTTTTAAAGTGTTTTAAATTGTTTTATCTCAATTTAAGAACTTAAATTTCTTTAAATATCCACTCTGAGACTCTATATTTTATAAGAAACCTAGTGAAAAGCGGTGGATGATCTTCATAAGTTGAGATTTTTGGTGCATACTATCTCGGCCTGCTTCGTCTGCTGAAGCCTGAGGATTTCCTAGCAGAGAATCTCAGCACACTATGCCACCCAAGAAGGACCAAAGCAGCTACCAAAGTAATGGAGAGGAGTTGGTGTCACTCTCACAGGTATGAGCTCTAATGAGTCAACAAAAGGATCTGTTCATGCAACTTCTGCAGCAGCAAGAAAGCAACTTCAAAACTGTTGTGGAATTACTTGTGAACAATGTGAACATTCGGATTGACAAATTGACCAGGGAGACACAGGAGCTGAGAAGCAGCCTGCAATTCTCCCAGAAGGACATTGATGATCTAACAAAGAAAAATGAGAAAATTGAGTCAGAGAGAACAATTGCTTGTGCTGAAACCAAAACAATGCAGGGGAAATTGGCAGAGATAACTGAGAAAGCGGACTACTTGGAGGGTCAAACAAGAAGGAATAACCTTGTTGTGGGTGGCATTCCTGAGGCCCAGAATGAAAGCTGGAAGGAGACAGAGGACGAAGTCAGGTGTGTGTGAAACTTCACCTGGACAGTAGTCAGATGGTGATTGAACGTGCACATAGGACTGGCAATCCATCCGGATATTCTGGAAAGAGACCTAGGCCTATCATAATCAAATTCCTCAGATACAAAGATAAAATCGCTGTTCTGGGAAAGGCTCTGAAAGGCAACAACATCTATGTGAATGAGGACTACACTGAAGCTGTCAGGCAAAAGCGTAAGGAACTCATTCCAGCCATGAAAGCTGCCAGAGAACGAGGTGACATAGCCTACATCCGCCATGACAAGCTTATTGTCCATCCCCCTGCCCAAAAGCATAAGGATTAGAAAGGCACCAATGGCCAGGAGCTGGAGCTGGAGCCAGGAGCTGGAGCTAGAGACTAGTTCTCTGGTTTCCTTAACTTGAGCTCATATAGACTGAACTGAACTACATTTTTTATGGATAGTAGGCCCATTGATGATAGGCATCTCCTTCCTGTTTCAAAGGGTCTTGTTATGGCCCATTTGAATGTCTGCAGCATCAGAAATAAAGTACATTAACTTAACTATCTGATTACAGAAAACACCATTCATGTCTTGGCTGTATCGGAGACTCATCTGGATGCTACTGTTCTTGACACAGAGATTTCCATTGATGGCTATAATATTTTTAGAAGGAGGAGGAATAAACATGGGGGTGGCATAGCATTATATATCAGAAATAACTTTCCGGCAACACTGTGCTCTGAGTCTATCTCAGATAGTTTAGAATCTCTATGGGTCAAAGTGCATCTTCCTACCTTAAGCCGGTGCTGATCGGCTGCTGCTATAGACCTCCCGGGACTGATGTGCAATATCTGAATGATTTATGTGTGTTAATTGACAGAGTTACAGATGTGAATGGTGATATTTTTTTACTTGGGGATATGAACATAGACTGGTTTGCGAATCAATGTCCAATGAAACAAAAGATAGTTTCATTGATCGATGCTTGTAATCTGTCTCAGATGATCTCTCAACCAACCAGAGTCTTTACTAACAGTGCTGGCCATATTTCTGCCACTTGCATAGACCATATTTACACAAATATTCCTGAATGCTGCACTAAACCAGTTTCTCGATCTGTGGGTTTTAGTGACCATAATATTATAGCAATTACCAGGAAAACTAAAATTCCTAAATAATATCGGACCATTTCTTTTGTAATTTGGGCCACGGTCCGACCTCTGAGGCTGTGGCATTAACTGCGTCTGCAACATGGATAAAATGAAATAAGTTGGTACTGAACATCTCGAAAACCAAATCAATTATCTTGGGATCGAGTCATAAACTGTCATCTACACCAAAGATGAGTTTGAACTTGTTTGGGGAACCTATAGAACAGGTAGATAAAGTAAAATTGGTGGGCACAATAATAGATAGTCAGCTGTCATGGGCAGAACATATTGATACCATACTGAAGAAGATTGGTTGTGGTATCTCTATGGTGAGGAAATGTCTTTCTTATGTCCCTACACACATCGTGGGACAGGTGGCTAAATCTTTAATTTTATGTCACCTGGATTATTGTGCACCTGTATGGTCATCTGCAACTAAAAAAATTACAAACTGCCCAAAACAGAGCTGCCAGGTTAGTATTACATTGTCCCATAAGAACAAACACTATCAGTATGCACCAACGGTTAACAAATGGTTAACGGTAGAGAACAGGCTGGTTTTCAATACAACTACATTTTTCAGAAACACTGTCCTTTCTTCTCAACCTGTTTTCTTTTATAACCAAATTGTTAGGTGTGATCAGGTTCATTCTCATTTGACTAGGTCAGCTGATGATGGCCAGATGATGTTACCATGCCCAAAATCAAATGCTTTAAAGAGAGTTATTTATCGCGCCATCAATCATTGGAATAACTGCCCACTGAATATAAGTAAAATGAATAGCAAAGTCTCTTTCAAGTATCATCTGAGAATGCACTATTTAAAATTGGGAGTAGGGAATGGACATATTTACTGTATGAATGTAATACTGAATGTAATACTGTAATAACCTATTCTGAATCATTTCTGATGATGTTTATAATGATGTCTACAGTGTTTTACTGCTTTTAGATTATCATTGTTAAGTGATTTATTTTTCTTTTTGTTGTGGACCCCAAGAAGACTAGCTCGTCCCACTTTGGTGACAGCTAATGGGATCCTTTTAACAATAAACAATAAACCTGTCCCACTTCAAGAGGGGTCAGCTCCGGCGTCCCGTGGCAGAAACACTTTCTCTGTGTAGCGCTAGGCGTTTTTTGCATCAACTTTAATATCGGACCATTTCTTTTGTAATTTGGGCCACGGTCCGACCTCTGAGGCTGTGGCATTAACTGCGTCTGCAACATGTTGTATTTGTATTTTGGCATTAGTAATGCCTTCCAAACATATTTTCCTCTTTTCCACCTCTCTAACAAGAACTACAACTTCACATTGAGTGAAAGTCCTTTGCTTTGTTTTCCTCTGTGCGCATGATGTCGGAACGGATTAATATTAATTTGGGGCGTTTCACTGACTATTTAAGGGCAATTATGGGCATGACATGAAGCCGCCACATTTAGAGTCGATTGTGATTTATAAAGGGAATCCAGCGTAGGACGTTTCTGTGCGTACTCACATCCTATGTTTCGTCCGTACGCCACTTCTGACGCAAATTCGCTTTTATAAATGAGGCCCCCAGGGTCTCATTTATAAAACTGTGCGTAGGATCCCCTAAAAGTGTACGTACGCCCAAAAGCCAAAAATGGCATACACCAAAAAAAATTCTGATTTATGAAACCGTGCACACACACACCTGTAAGCAACGTTCCCTTTATAAATCATAGATTACCCACAAGTGTGTGTACGTGAATCAGCCTGTTATCCCGCCCTGTACACACCCATTTTTAACCATAAATAGTCAATGCAAAGCACCTCATGAATGCTGATCAGTATGTTAATAACCCTGGCAGTTGTTCTTTCGTTATGCCGAATCATGACGTCTGGTCGGTGGGGAAAAAGCAAAAAACTTCTCAGATGCTCGGGAATTGCTGCAAATTGAATTATAATGTCAGCCTGTTCTCGCACAGTGTAGGGAAACCTGATCGATAGACTACCTATATTAATAATACTGTCCAAAACGGCAGGCATAACGGCACTCGGGGACAGCTTCGATATACCACACCTATATGATAAGATTTAACAGAACTATATTCAAACAAGCCTTAGTGATAAAGTTGAAGATTATATATAATATTTATAAAAAACACTTTGCTGTCTGCCATTTCCCTCTGGAAACAGCCAGGTGACCCCAGAGTGGCGAGGACCTGTATTTGTACCGGGATGGCACGGTTACGGTGCATTGCCCACTCTACTGGACCAAATTCAGGACATAGATCCAGGAGCACAGCTTCAGGGAATTTAAATTGGCATTTTAGCCGTTCATCGTCATGGTCCCTGAAGTCTCTTTCTCTCCTGATTCTTCTATTGGCGTAGTCCTCCTGCAGTGCCAGAAGTGCCATCATGCAGCATTACGCACGGGGGTCACCGCAGTATTTATATGTTTACAACAATTTGACAAAATCACAGCATCAATTAGTGGTACCCCCCACCCCAAGATACAATTTGAAGACGAAAATCTAATAGGCAAACACTTTTCTTCATGCTGGTTTTGTCATGAACAGTATTGAAGTTCAGACCGATAACGAGGACATAGAGTGTAACGATTGCGCGAGAGCTTAACGGCTGTATTTCCAGACTTTGACATTTGATGATATATGCACGGTATTAAAGACAAATATTTAGTTATTTAGGCTACACTGTGTTCTGCCGTTATCTAATGCTAGGGTATTTGATGTTATCCTGTATTCCATGCAGTCGGGCCATCTCCTCCTCCTGCGCTCCGTAACGGACAATGTGACGGTAAGATAAATACATTTTAAGAACAAATTTTATTTAAGATTTGATTTGGATTTTACAAGGTGTTTATGGAACAATTATCCCTCAGTACAAGCGCAAATAACACTGCTGGATTTAATCTTCATGATAATGTGGATGATATGGAGTGAAAAAATGTGCGTGTGCGCATCAATACTTGAAAATATTATGAGTAATCGTTATTCCCACATTTACTTTCTGCAGTCTGAGTTCAGTTCACCTCTAAATCTCAGCCAGTTTACTAGTAGAAGAGACTCGTGTTTTTGGTTGGAGCTCTTGGTGAATGAATGTCTGTATGCATGTAAAGACCTGAGAACTGATATTAGTGCAGCTATTTTTTGTTGCTCTGTGACAGCCAGTATGCTGACAAATGCCTCTCTGTGCTGTGAATATTACAGCATGCAGGTGGAATATAACAGAGCTCTTCAAACAGTCAATAGGCGACTGTATATAATGTGCTGAGGCAGTGACTTGAAGTCTCACTTTTATCTTCAACTTAAGACTGTGAAAAGACAAAAGTCTGACACCATCGTACATCTAACGTCAAAACGGGAAAAAGACTGACTCGAACCATTTTATGACCACCTTGCACCAAACGATTGAGACGACGGAAGCGCCCCAACTCTAGCAGGACTCTCAGGATTTCATTCCGATATTGGAAAATTGTCTGCGACAGTGGAATCGCTTGAAAAGTCGTTTCTCAGTCCGAGTCAGTCTTTTTTCCTGTCTTGACGTTCTAACAAAATCAAACGTGTTTGATATTATCGTAACTTTTAAGTCTTGGTAGTGAAGTTAAATCATGTGAACATTGTCAACAGCCAATGGGTGAGCTCCCTCCAGCACCAAACAGGAAGCAGCAAACGGCTAGAGCCAGTGTTGTTTATGGTTGCTATGGCTATGGTAAGCTAAATGCTAAAGAGGGAAAGTTGTCGATTTTCAACCCTTCTGAAGCGCGTCATCCAACGGGAGTTTTACCGGCAGATAAACCCGGACCTCTGGGTTCTGCTGCTATTCATCTACATGTACAGAACAGAAACTCTGCAAACTTTCCCTTAAGTTACCAGCTAATGCTAGCAGTAGCTAGCTAGCTTGGTTACATTTTTCATAACAAATCTAGTCCTGTAATGTTTGACCCTGCAAGATCTCCAGTCTTTACACATTATGACAGTCTTTAACGTTAGATGGGAGATGATTGTCTTTAAGTGTGAGATGGTGTCAGACTTTAGTCTTTTCAAAGTCTGTTCAAAGTCTTCTAGTGTATGGTAGGCATAACACTAAAATAAGTAGGCCTAAGGAAATTAAAGTAGCGGAGAGATGGAGACTACGAGGCTTAAAGGCCTCCAGCATATGTATTATAATACATAACATATATTAAAAAGTTAATTCCGGACTTTACTAAACAAAGGAATGCATTGAAATTACTGTTTACCCATTCAAATAGTTAATCATCTGAATACTAAAATAAATAAATCAGCAATATCCCCCAGGTCCCAGTGAATGAGTATGGAAGAAAGGCTTCCTTTTCTGGTCAATCAGTGGCTCTGATCCTGGAAGTGTGTTAGCAATTAAGGAGCATTAGTGTGCTTGTTGTGTTGGCCAGATAGACAGGAAACAGAGACATGGATCTCTATGCTGGAGGCCTTTAAGCCTCGTAGTCTCCATCTCTCCCTCTTCCTTCTCTTTTTATTGGCTCATACACACACTCCTGGATGGATGCCAGCACAGTGGGAACACTTAGAGCAGTAGGACGGAAATCAATCTCAGCTACTGTCTCTAAACCAACCATTCAAACATCATATTCATTCGCAGTATGAGATGAATGTGAATGCAAATGTGAATTTGGATAAAGCCAGGTCAGACAGCAACTAATCTCACATTGCCAGACCTTCCTCCACAGTGCTGCGGAGGAAGGTCTAGCTAGTCCACACAGCATTCTGGTATTGGAGAAAAACGTGCTCTGGTTTATTGGCAGCGCCGGACAGAGCCACAGTGCCGCTGCTAAATAGCCTCGGGAAGGAACTTGTTTTGGTGAAACGTGTACGTTCAAAAGTTGTTTTAGTCGTGCAACAGAAAACTCAGATTGGACAGATAGTCTAGCTAGCTGTCTGGATTTACCCTGCAGAGATCTGAGGAGCAGTTAACCATAGTCCTCATAAATCCACCGGAGTTTAGAACGGCAACACAAAGAAAGCGAAAGGTGACAGACATCTGGCTGAAAAGGAGGGACATCCGGCGGAATTTCTGGCTGCACTGGAGCAATCCTGGAAGTCGAACGTCAAGGATATAGACTAGACAGCAATCATCTCTGTTCTCGGTTCTAGTCCTTGAATTTGAAGAAGAAGAACTCTGGAGCTGGAACTGTGTACTGAATGTCTAGCACACATTTTATGTCTATATTGGAGAAGCTAACTAGAAGAACTGCATTGTAGTTTGGTAGCTACATTTAATGAGACACAGTACCTAAGTACATGTTTGAGGTACTCCAAACAAAATCACAAAACGCATAGTTTCTCTTTACTTGAGAATTACTATTTTGGGAGACTTTATACTTTTACACCACTATATTTCAGTGCATCCATGTCGATCACATCAACATTGTTTCTTAAATGGGGATACGCGTACTGCTAGGGTACTTTAGTACTGCAGGGGGTACGTGAGATTTTTTTTTTAAATGTTCATTTAAAAAACATAAGTCATGCAGAATTCCTAAAATAATTACAATCTATAATTATAAATGAATTTAGTGATTGTAAACATTTAAGAATTTAAGTTTTCAGGTTTCAGTTTTCTAAGTGCCTCTTTTTAAAGCTAGGCATTTTTTTTTCTACCAAAAATATTCCTGAAGGGCCTATCTTCATGGGTTCCATCCATCCATCCATCCATCCATCCATCCACCCACTAGGGACTGGATGGAACCCATGAAGGGCCTATCTTCATGGGTTCCATCCAGTCCCTAGTGGGACATCCTTTGTTTTACACGAAGTATGAGTTTCCATTTCTCAGGGTCTTAAAAATAACTTCTATGTAGGCTTTGTGTTGGTTCTGTAGGTATGTATATTTAAAGTGTAGCTTCCTCAGAAGCACTGGTTTCAGAGATGTGAAGATGTTGACTGCCTCCTGTGATGTCAGCAGAAGTACAGAGAGAGTCAAAGTTTCCTCAGACACACTGCCTCTATTCTGCTGATGTAATGGCACACAGCAGTAACTGTTTAGTGTGAAAACTTGGACCAAGAGGAAAAATCGGGAAAGAGGAGAGTGAGTAGTGCGGGTCACGTTGAAAGGTTGAATAAATGTGAAAATAATGCGTTTGCATATTCGTGTGTGTGTGTGTGTGTGTGTGTGTGTGTGTGTGTGTGTGTGTGTGTGTGTGTGTGTGTGTGTGTGTGTGTGTGTGTGTGTGTGTGTGTGTGTAAGTGTACATGTCCTCACAGAAAGCATACTTTTTGCCTTTAGCATTAGCAGGGCAGAGGCTTCAGCCTAACAGAACCCGATTGAGGGAAAGCAGAGGGCGGGACGGCTGTGCCGCTGAACAACATGTGTGTTGTTTGGACTTTTTACTGGGGATTTTTTCCAGTCTGTGAGACGGAGCAAGGCCGACAGAGGACAGCCAAGAGAGCCACCTGAAGGGACTCATGCTATGAATAATCTCCCACTGTCTACAATCCAGTGGTGGAGTGTAACTAAGTACATTTACAAATTTGTAGTACTTGTACTTTGTCTTTACTTGAGTCTTTTCTTCTCATGCCACTTTCTACTTCTACTCCGCTACATTTCAGAGAGAAATGTTGTACTTTTTACTCCACTAGATTTAGTTACTAGTTACTTTACACATTAAGATTTTTGCACACAAAACACATGTTGTTTATAAAATCTGATGTTTTGTTATAAATTAAACTAGCCAACAATAATACGGCCTACAAGTCCAGCTGAAATGATTAGACCATTAAACACACAACTGTTTGGATCATTTCCAGTTTCTAAAATGTGAGGATTTTTCTGCATTGAGTACTTTTACTTTTAATCCTTTAAGTACATGTTCCTGATGATAATTACATACTTTTACTTATGTAAAATGTTCAATGCAGGACTTTTACTTGTAACAGAGTATTTTTACAGTGTGGTATTAGTACTTTTACTTAAGTAAAGGATCTGAATCTTCCACCACTGCTACAATAAAAATTATTTACAGGTTTATAAGGGGACACGACTGATCTTGAATTCTTGATACGCAGATGATCTCACATTCTCCAGGGAAGCTCGGCTACACTGGCCTTTGTTGTGTCAGTGTGGAATGACAACGGCATGCTGTGTGAAGCCATGTGGTCGTAGCTTAGCCTGGCCCTGTGTGCTTCTGCATGGCTGTGGAGAGGAAGCCCTGCCCATCCCCTGCTGGCCTCACTCAGCTATTTGTGCTTTAAAAGGTCGCCTTGGAATGGACATACGCAATGTTATGTAATTTGTGTTTTCATAAAGGACCTCTGTGTGCAAGTGAGACACACACACACACACACACACACACACACACACACACACACACACAAACACAGACGCACGCACACACCCACACCCACACGCACACACACACACACACACACACACACACACACACACACACACACACACACAAACATCTCATCCATCTCATCATCTCAACTCATCCAGTCCTCAGGCCAATAAATGCACCATTTAACTTCCCTTTTCTGCAACTAATTTTGATAGTTACAAAATACTCAGAGACAGATCTCAGAAACATAATTTTCTCTCTTACTTTCCTGTCATATAATCTTTATAGTCATTGATATTACCTTGGATACCAGTCTGAGAGACACACACCATTCCAATACTGATGAACTTGCACTGATTAACCTCCCTGTTAAAAAGCCTTCAGCGTTTGGAGTGTAAGTCCTACTCACCGTAGCCGATCATGTTGTCCTTCAGCCAGTATCTACAGCTTCTACCGTAGATGCCAACAGGGGATTCAAAGGACGGATTCCCTCCAGACAGACAGGCAGAAGTCCAGACTGAACATCAGGTCAAAAACCAGACGCATCACTCAGAGCACGGCTTCCTCACTGGGATTCATCTGGGCTAATGTGCCTGTACCTCTTCTCCTCCTTCGTCCTCCTCCTCCCTCCTTTTCCTCCCCCTCTGTCTGGAGAACACAACAGTGTGTGTCTCAGTAAGGCACGGCTCCCCAAAATCACTGCCCCTTTCCTGTGAGCCAGCTCCAGAGAGGGAAACACTCCGTACTTAGCTGGGCCTGACCTCACACCTACACGGCCTTTTACAAGGTTCTCTGTGTGTGTGTGTGTGTGTGTGTGTGTGTGTGTGTGTGTGGGGGGGGGGGTACATACTAGGATGAATACTTTCTCTGTGGCCCACTACAGTTCATACATAAACACACACTCCTCATTTTAGTGAGTGTGTGTTTATGTATAAACTGTAGTGGGCCGCAAAGTTGAGTGTGTGTGTGTGTGTGTGTGTGTGTGTGTGTGTGTGTGTGTGTGTATGTGTGTGTGTGCGCATGCATGCATTTGTGTGTGTGTGTATTGACTTAGTTTTCAGTCTGGATCAGTGTTGTTTGAACTGCAGTACTGGCCAGTAAATATACAGATGTGGGTTGGTTTTGGTGGAGGCTGTGGATGGAGAGAACCCCTGAAGTTTGTTTTAGATTGGCTCTGGTTGGAGGTGAGGCCTTTACTAGGTTTGGTATGTAGTTTAGGACATGGAGGCGGATTAAATGTGGGCTATTTTTAAACGATTTAGGTTCACGTCAGCCACAAACACACTACAAGTGTAGGGAAGAGAGTGGTGAGACTGAAACATTGTCACCACTCTCTGAATGTGTAAATCTGTCTGCAGCTTCGCCACCAGGCTGACTTGGCCTCTTGTTTCAGAAACTGATGATGTAGGCTAAACACAAACAATATTTCATGCAACAACAGTGAAGTTTTCATGTAGTTACTATAATTGGGCCCGTGTTAGTGAGGACTAGATTAGGACTGTATTTAAAGCTGATTCTGGTTTCCAACTTCGCCCCAGGTGTGTCTGTTTAAAACACGGACAGAGACAACTTCTCTCTTTTGATGTTTTATTTAATTAAGCAACAGCAGAAACATGGGTGTGGGTAGCTCTGCTACATGTGTTTGTGTGTGGTCAGATCTCGAGGACGCACACACACACAATCTCAACCGGGTAGTCATCGTCCAAACTGCGATCTCTCCTTTTTCTTTCTCTCACTTTTTTCTCTGGGTGGTGCGCGCGGCGTGAGGTGCATGTCTGCGCTATTCTCCGACATGTATTCACAACAATCACTCCTGATTGACGGCCTTTTGTACAGCCCGTGTACTTTTTCGTTCATTTGATTTCCGATTTTGAAACGATATCCAAATTTGAAAAATGGGTCATTTTAAACCTTGTTAATATTGATGACAATGTGTTCAAACTGAAAATGAGCTATATTTCAGGAAATAAACTTGTCCATGATTCTATTGAGAGACTTCCAGCTGACAACGGTGTCTGTGAGCATCACTGGCCGGCCAGCAGGGAGGCGATCCCGGCCACCACCAGCTGGCTCAGTCAGACTTAAGTTTCTGACAACATCGGAGAAAATGTGCAGTTGGCCATCAATGTTTGTAAAACTGCCCATATTCAAACTCTACACAGTTAATTGCTGCATAAAAGAGTCTCAGTAGTGAATTTAGTGGTGAAATAGCAGATGGAAATTATCAAAAAGCAATCGATTCTATAATCTAGATCAGGAGTTTGCCGTAGCAGCAGCAGCAAACAACTGGAAACTTTTCACAATTTTTGTCTAGGACAGTTCACGCAGAAGGCAGGTTTATTCCTAAAAACATTATTTATTGTTGACAGCCACAGCCACACCGTACTTCCTCCGTCCCGCTCTGACTCAAAATTTGAGGTAACTCGGGTCATGTCTCCTTACTGTTTTGCATTGTTTGCTGCTAGCAGGCGCTGTGGAGACTTCACCACTGATGCTTAAGTAGCGACTAGCACTACGCTCGCCCATATATAGTTTCACCAGCTCGAAATATTCTCCTCCTCATCCACATTCTCTTCCTAGTAGTTAAAGTTTGGAGAAACAATGGAGTGTTTTTGAACCATTCATTTTACATCTGCTTACTATCTTGCCATCACATCTAATAATGGATGTATGCGCACTACGTGTACAAACACGTGTAACATAATTTTTCATACAAATATCTGTGTCCTTTTGCTAAATGAGTCAGATATGCTCTGTCGGGTGTGTGCCATGTATTTTGCTCTGCCTCCCTCTGGTGGCTCACCTGTGTCATTGTAGTTGGACGGCTCAACTACAACAATGAATTCAATGGATGAAATATTTACAGGTGTTCATGTAGCCTAAGGAGTGTAGCTATTTTTGTAAACTAATTATGAAATATTAGCAACACTACTATTACCTTACTACACATCTACTGATACCAATACTCTGTATGAGTGAAGGACATGAGGACCCAAGAATACTGTGTATGAAAATTAAATATCTGGTAACAAATTCAAGATATTATTAAACTTCCTATTGAATTCGACGCAAGATCTGGAACAAACTTGGACACAATGAAAGAGAAATCCACTTTTGTTTGCCACTTCTACCTGGGTTAAAATGCAGTCTGATATGTAATCTTCTGTGATTAACTTTATTGTAAAGTTTGATGTGTAAAGCATGTGCCTTGTAAATGTTAAACTGTGTACTATGATGTAAGAGTAGATGTATCTTGTTTCTTTCTATGCTGGAAGTCTCAGTTGAGAAATGAACTTAGAAACACTGATCTAATAGCACACAGTAGACAGGCTCTACTTCTGTACTGTACTGTGTGTAAGGAAATGGACCACACCTCAGAGGGAAAAGAGGGTAAAAAACATCCTCAGTAAACAGCCTGAGAGCAGGAAATACTCTCTCTGTTCTCTCTGGCCCCAACCTGACAGTGTTTGACTTCCATCTCTGTGCTGAGCCGGCAGACACTGAAGGGCTGGGCACAGTTGGGCCTATATTTAAACAGTAGTCCACTCCCCTCCTACTCGATAAACTCAGATAGAACACAGTAGACTTACTTTGTACATCTGTCCAAGGGTCAGAAAGGCATTTCTTTGTAATGACTGCTTCCTCAGTTGTGTTTATTTCTGCAACCCGTTCTCACTACCAACTTGTAAAATACGCTTGGTTAGTGGCTCTCAGCATTGGATACCGATGCAAAAATCACCCTTTAGCGCCTGTATGGGACGCACCGGGCGGAGCAGCAGCTTGACCACGGCGTTGTAAGATGACGTAGTATTAGTAGCGTCAACGGTATGAAAGACTGAAAATCAACATAAGGAGGTTGGTTGGGGTTGTGGATGGGTGAAACACCACAGCACTTTCACCCAGGAGACCGGGGTTTGTGTCCCGTTCTTATCCCATGTGTCACTGAAACGTACATTTTATAACCCCACCCATGATCTTTTCCTAAGCCTAACTGTCCCGCTCTTGTGCCGCATGTCAGATAAACGTACGCCCTGACCCAGAGCGTCAAAAAGTAACGCCAAGAGTCCCGACCAGGCACGTCTAAATATGACGCCAAAGGGCTAGACGTGAGTCCCCGAGAGCGTCAAAAAGTAACACCAAGTGTCCCGACCATTAACAGTCTATGGTCCCGACCAAGCACAAATTAGTTGAAAGCCCCACTGCGTCTGACTGAGACGCTAAAGGAGACTTTTTGTGTCAGTAACAAACGCCAAAGGCACCTGACCAAGTGTCGTTTTTTGACGCGGCTGGAGTGAGACTGCGTTGCATTCTACCACTCTGTCGCTACTTCCAGTCACATTCCCACTTACCTTGAACAGCAGCAGGATTCTCGCAAGAATCGCGGGACAATATATCACATGAAAATCCATCTTGTTAGGCTGTCAACTAATGCGTTTGTGTGTGAACAGCAGTGAACCGAACCAATCAGCATCTGGAGAGGAGCTACTGCCGTGGTTTAAGCGTTTGTGATCAACACTCGCAGCTCATCAAAAACCGATGCTTGGTCCGGTGCCTTTGGCACAAAAGTCTCCTTTAAGCCTCTCAGTCAGACGCAGGGGTCATTCAACTAATTCCAGTACAATCCCATCCGCAGTGATATTTGACGCTCTGGGTACCCCTTTGGCGTCCTTTTTCAACGTGCAACACCCCCAACATAGGGCGGGACCCCTTAGTGTCACCTTTTGACGCTTTGGGTTGGGACCCTCGGCTTCATTTTTCAATGTGCAGAATACTTAAAATGTACGTTTAACTGACACACGTGACAAGAACGGGACAGTTAGGGTTAGGAAAAGATCGTGGGTGGGGTTACAAAATGTGCGTTAAACACTGGACACATGGACATGGACACTAGGTAAAAGTGTGTTGTTTGACCCATCCACCACCCCACCCTGTGTCATTACGCTGGCTTTCCACAGGCAGCTTTTTTCAACTGCTACTCCGCTGTATCGGTTACACACAGCGGATTCCAAGCAGAACTGTGTCACCACAACATGATGCCAACAGTGTACACGTTTTGCAGACAATTTGTTGTTGGTGTTTCTATAGCCCTATCACAAACAATTTGGTAAGTTTTCTACTTCAGTCACACACTCTGCCATTTAAAAAGTTGTGTTTAATTGCCCTTTCTCAAACAGTTTCCAATGACGGCTTCTCAGATGGTTCTGTGTGCGTCAGGTTAACTTCCCCAGATCGCTGCATTTATTATAAAGCTCTATTGCCATTTCCTGACTCCCGCATCCTCCTGCTCACCTATTTCTCATTACCTAATCACCCTGCAGTACGTTTCTACTTTGCCTCTGCCTTAGTTTTCCAGTCGTTGTTCTGGCTGCCCGATCACTGATGATTCTCTGTTTGACCCTCTTCTGGACAAAGTTGGCCTGTTCTGACTCCCTTTCTGGTTTTGACCCTTGCCTGTCTTGCAATTCAATAAAGTCAACTTTTATCTCACTCTGACTGCCTGACAAGCCAATCTTCCTTTCAAAATATGACACTATCAAGATTCATGCAAACATAACTTGTAGTTAATCGCGTGTGGAAAATCCCTTCACTGAGCCTATAAGTTACTTACCAATTTCTGTATTGCACTTTTGCTGTCACATAACTTTCCATCATATTATTTTAATATATGGTTCTCTCTGAAGAAGTCAGTCAGATACACTACACTTTAAATATCTTTGTTTGTTATATAACACTGATTAAAGCATAGAAATAACTTGGATTGGTCATTAATGGTGACTTTGTGTAAATCTCTTGATGACCACAGATGATTTTGTGCTCACTGTGCCCCTCTGCTGTCAAAATGACAGCTTTGCCGACCTTACACTAAACGACTTTTCAAGCAATTACACTGTCGCAGACTTTTTCCAATATCTTAATAAAATCCTGAGTCTTGCGAGAGTTGGGGCACGCTCCAATCGTCTCAATCGTTTTGTGTAAGGTGGTCATAAAACTCAGTCCCAGTCAGTCTTTTTCCCGTCTTGACGTTCAGACATAATCAAACGTGTTTGATATTATCGTAAGTTTTAAGTCTTGGTAGTGAAGTTAAATCTTGTGAACATTGCCAACAACCAATGGGTGAGCTCCCCCATGTGTGGGGTGAAAGGATTATCAAATCAGTACATGCTGGTTTTCTTGGAAACAATTCTTGAGTAAAGTACTCTTTTGGTTGTGCACTTTTCATGACCACTGCACTTCATCCTATAGTAGCAGAATTTGTTATAAATAGAGGTTATCAGCAAATAAGGGTTTTAGTTGAATGTGCAATTATTTAGTTGAACATTTGGTTTAACATTTTTTATTCCTCTTTTATTATAATATTTTTTTTTATTACATATTTTAATATTATTATAACTTTAGCTTTTGTGATACATTTTCTGTTTGACTGCTCAATGTTCCATTTTTATTAAAAGAAAAACACTTATTGCTGGCAATTCATATCTATGTTGATTTGAAGTTTAATTGAAATGTTAGCATCCTAACACACTAAACTAAGATGGTGAACATGGTCATTGCCATTGATCATTGTGAGCATGTTAGCATGCTGCCGCACCGCACTTGGGTCTGGGTTCAGTATGTTTTTGGGTCAGGCCCGGTAGAGGTTACCAGAGGCGCATCCCTAGCCACGCTGCGGCGGCGCCCACACATCATCACCATCAGCCCTCGGACGGAGCTGCGGGGAGTGTGTTGACTCAGGGACGGAGGTCTCCGGTCGGGCAGCGGTACAAACTAGGTTGGCCATGAAAGGCGGCATCCACAGCCCCCCCGCGATCCCATATCCGTCTTCACAAAAAAAAAAAGAAAGGCGCACAGGAAACAAAAACCTTGAAAAAAATGATATACGACCCCGCCAAATCACAGACATGTCGATTCGCACGGGACTGATATATTATTCCAGGACCTCGGTGTTCGGTGAAATATGGTAGGTCATTTGCTGGGCAATTTTTACTTACTTTGCATGGGATTAAGATCACAGATAACCTCTGTAATAATTAAAAACCACTAGATGTCACTAGGGTTGGGTACCGAAACCCGGTGCTAATATATATAAACGACCGGTATCTACCGGACCGAATAGCAACGCTGCTTTCGTTGCCTCATTTCGGTGCCACTTAAATGCCTGCGCTGCTCTTTGATGCTCCAAAACGGACGTTAGAGGCAACAGAAACATTGCTGCATGTGACGCTAGTTAACACTTACCTTACACTTGACCGCAGGTAACGTTAGCCTACCATTAGCTAGTAGCTGCATGAAACATGGTTAAAATGCAGACATCTGACGTTAAACGGTGTAAAGTGTGACTGTATTATACTGTAGAGGATTCCAACACCTGGACAGTCTACAGCTGCCATTGTCGGAAAAACAACGCCGACGGTGCGTTCACTTGAAACTGGTAAGCCTTGTGGTGCATTCAAAGTTATTGTAAAATACCCTTTTCCCATCTGGTGGTTGTTTTGTTGTTTTAACAGCAATTTACTGGTGAAATAAGTTATTGTTATAAGTTATTGTTAAAACATTTTTAATAAATCATTTCATTTTGACCATATGGCCTTAGCAATAAACAAGTCATGGATAAAAAACAGAAACAGGAAATGTGAACAGTGCTTACATCACACACATTCTCCCCCAGTACGGAGTGATGAAGTCAGAGCAGTGACTGCAGAGGTTGACTGTGTAGATGTGTGTGTGTGTGTGTGTGTGTGTGTGTGTGTGAGGACAATAGGGAGCAGGGCGGGGCAGCGACAGGATATTAAGTGTGCATTGTGAGTAGCTCTGTGTAACAATGTGTACACCTTCTGCTCATCATGAGGAATCTCTCCAACTACTTTGAATCTAAAAAAAGATCCCGGAACAATTGCGGCTCAGAGGTCAGTGTGTGGGTGTGAACGCGTCCGGCCGAACCATTTCTTCCAAAAGAGAAAGCGAGGGTCTCAACAAGGCTAAGGTGAAGTCAGTCCTGTAGAGCGACGGGAGCCAAAGAAGGGCAGGGCCTGGAATTAAAAAGGGACTTGACAGACAGCCAAGTTTCCACATTCTGCGGCTGGATGTGAACCCAGGGTGTTTTCAGTAAAATAGAGCAGATGTCAAGGCTGGGGAACAACTGTTTAGTTCCATCACCTGCAATAACAGCAGAGGATTACCTCCCATCACCGTTCACAAGCAGCTCTGCTGGGAGCTGCCATCTGAATGCCTCCACTTAATGCATTATGGGAAAGATGTTCAGTTTAGTTTGGTTTATATGTTTTGCAGAACATGAAAAACTAATTACTGTACATGTAAAAATACATGTGAGGGTGTGGTAGAAACCTGTAACGGCTTATATAAAAACCACAACCAAAGGACATGCACAAATGTAGAGGCACAAAATAAAAAGTGTGCAAATAATTCATACAAATGAGAAACAGAAATAATTGACATATTTGTAGTAATAACAACAGTTTCCAAGAGTTATCTTTTTCCCCAGAATCACACAGTTTAGACAGCAGGGCATTTCTAAGTCTATTTTTATACATAGAAGGTGACATAGCCTCAGCCTGTTAAGCCTCTCAACACATCTGCCTATATGTTAAAGACCCCCTCCAGACATGTTTTAGGACAAATTAAAATACTCAATCATCTTCTCTGCTTCTCTTCATAGTCATTTGATTCATCTACCAACCCTTATGGAGCTGGCTCAGGTTTGCCTTGGACCAGCTCTTAGTTATGCTGCTATAGGTCTAGACTGCCAGTGGACTTCCTTTGACACACTGATCTCCTCTCTCTTTCCATCTGTGTGCATTCATGTCCCAGAAATGCTTGTTACTAACTTATACCTTACACCTAAATCCTGGTTGCAGCTGCCACCGTGGTCCTGCTCGACGCCCTGCTATGCCCTACTATGCCCCGCAACGCCCTGCTACCCCCCCCAACACCCTGCTACCCCCTGCTATGCCCCACTAGGCCCTGAACTGCTACAACTATTACTCTGCTTTGAAGAATAATTTGTGTCAGGTATGGTTTATCCACAGAAAAAGTTCAGTCCAAGTTGTTAAAAGTAGTTAACCCTTAGAGAACGAACCTCCTGCCTGCAGGTGGGGATGGTCGCCTTGCACACAAAGCCCATATGAAGTCATGTCCAGCAGCAAATCTGACTCGCTCCTTGTTACACATGCTTTCTGATAGATGTAGCAGGAGAAAAAGAAAGAGGGTGGTCTTTTCTCACACTTTGGGGTCTCTAGGCACAGGGACACATGTTGAAAAGCCATAAAAAAGTGTATTTCACATACTATGTCACCTTTAAGTATTAATATTTCACATTTTTCTACCATAACTCATATTTGTCTTTAATTCATGACTTTATCCAACTGTATGTTTGTTTTAATCTATCATAGTAATTAGGGATGCACAATATATTTGCAATCATATCAGTATCAGCAGCCTAAACAAACAGCAGCAGCAGCAGCCCACACATTAGCCAGTGTGCAGTGAAGAGAGAGAGAAAAGAGAGAGAGGGAGGTGTGTGTGTAGGTGAGTATAAAGTTGGCCGTAATTGTATAGCTGTGAACGTAGCAGTGCAGTGTGTGTACAGTTTATCTGTCGGTGCATAAATGCTACAACTCCTCAAGACCTAAGCTAAGTTCCTGTGTCTTGTTCGCTAGCTGCTGCTGGTTAAAGAAAGTGAAGGGGTTAGCCACGGAGCTAGCTAACAGCAACAGCTCAGGCTCACTAACTTAAGGTGGGCTGGCTCCTCCAAGTTTTTATTTAGTTATCTTTCCATGTTGCCATACTGAATTGTGCTGTGTTGCTACTTAAAGCTGTTATGTTCGACCACTATAATGTAGCCTCCGTCCCCAATGATGTCCTAGTGCTGCGTATTGTTTAGGCCATGCTGGGAAATAAATATAATGCAAAGAAATAAAATAATTTAGAGGGGGGGGCTTGAACAGTATATCTAAAATCTTGGCTACGGCCCTGCTGCCATCCTGTAATAGTGATAACAGGTCTGAACTCTAATACTTTCCATAAAATGGGCCAACTTGCTTGGATCATGAAGATTTTGTGATTAAATATGGTGTCACACAATCCAAAATATCTCTATAGGGGTCAAAGGTCATTTATCGCTCAGCTCAGAGCATTTTTGGAAAGAAAATACAGATTTTGTATAAAAACAGTAGTTTTACCTGACATTCTGTTTTAGTAACCCTCCCCTGTGTCAGCGCAGTAGCCCTGTCATTTAAGCGGCCAAACACTTCAATAATGCAGCCTGGATCGGTTTGCTCCTCTCAGGTTACTACAATACACCTGGAAACCTAATATGCTAGCCTGCCTGGCAAACGGGAACGGCAGCCACCTTGTAAAGTGCCAAACTGAAAAATAAAAAAATAAAACCCACATTGAAATACCTGAACATTGGTACAGTTAAACGGAATATCCCAGAATAGTTTATCTATCCAAAACTGCTCCCACCAAATACAGCTGGCAGCCAGAGCAGGACAGCATGTCTCTGTGTGTGTGTGTGTGTGTGTGTGTGTGTGTGTGAGAGTGTATGTGTGTGTGTGTGTGTGTGTGTGTGTGTGTGTGTGTGTGTGTGTGTGAGAGAGAGAGTGTGAGTGTGTGAGGTGTGTGTGTGTGTGTGTGTGTGTGTGTGTGTGTGTGTGTGTGTGTGTGTGTGTGTGTGAAAGACGGGTGTCGTCAGTGCCTGCAGGGATGACAGCTCCCCCGGGGGAAAAGGATAGGCAAGTGTTTCCCTCCTGCAGCAGGAAATGGGCGAAACCTTGCCCAAAATTAGGACTGCAGCATTTTGTTGTGTGAAGGAAGCCACTCCTGATAGCACAGGCTATAGGTTTCCTGTTGTGGGCCAACAGTTTTGGCTTTACCTAGTGCTGTCAGGGAGGCTGAAAAATGCTGGGTCAAGAAGCACTAAAAGGTTTCATGTTTGTATCAGGCCACAAAAAGGCTGATGCACTGAATTTACAAGCTTTAATTCACTGTCATATAGTCACATGTAGGGTCATATGCACTGTAATACACTAACTGCATGTAGGAGGGAGTATTTGTCAATTTCAGTTGAAACTCCAGTTTTGGTCTCCATCCATCCATCCATCCATCCATCTTCTTCCGCTTATCCGGTAACGGGTCGCGGGGGTAGCAGCTCCAGCAGGGGACCCCAAACTTCCCTTTCCCGAGCCACATTAACCAGCTCCGACTGGGGGATCCCGAGGCGTTCCCAGGCCAGGTTGGAGATATAATCCCTCCACCTAGTCCTGGGTCTTCCCCGAGGCCTCCTCCCAGCTGGACGTGCCTGGAAAACCTCCCTAGGGAGGCGCCCAGGGGGCATCCTTACCAGATGCCCGAACCACCTCAACTGGCTCCTTTCGACGCGAAGGAGCAGCGGCTCTACTCCGAGCTCCTCACGGATGACTGAGCTTCTCACCCTATCTCTAAGGGAGACGCCAGCCACCCTCCTGAGGAAACCCATTTCGGCCGCTTGTACCCTGGATCTCGTTCTTTCGGTCATGACCCAGCCTTCATGACCATAGGTGAGGGTAGGAACGAAAACTGACTGGTAGATTGAGAGCTTTGCCTTCTGGCTCAGCTCTCTTTTCGTCACAACGGTGCGATAAATTGAGTGTAATACCGCACCCGCTGCGCCGATTCTCCGACCAATCTCCCGCTCCATTGTTCCCTCACTCGCGAACAAGACTCCAAGGTACTTGAACTCCTTCACTTGGGGTAAAGACTCATTCCCTACCTGGAGAAGGCACTCCATCGGTTTCCTGCTGAGAACCATGGCCTCAGATTTAGAGGTGCTGATCCTCATCCCAGCCGCTTCACACTCGGCTGCGAACCGATCCAGTGAGTGCTGAAGGTCACAGGCCGACGATGCCATCAGGACCACATCATCCGCAAAAAGCAGCGATGAGATCCCCAGCTCACCAAACTGCAACCCCTCTCCACCCCGACTACGCCTCGATATCCTGTCCATAAATACTACAAACAGGATTGGTGACAAAGCGCAGCCCTGGCGGAGGCCAACTCTCACCTGAAACGAGTCCGACTTACTGCCGAGAACCCGGACACAGCTCTCGCTTTGGTCGTACAGAGATTGGATGGCCCTGAGAAGGGACCCCCTCACCCCATACTCCCGCAGCACCTCCCACAGTGTCTCCCGGGGGACCCGGTCATACGCCTTCTCCAGATCCACAAAGCACATGTAGACCGGTTGGGCATACTCCCAGGCTCCCTCCAGGATCCTTGCGAGAGTAAAGATCTGGTCCGTTGTTCCACGACCAGGACGGAATCCGCATTGTTCCTCTTCAACCTGAGGTTCGACTATCGACCGAACCCTCCTTTCCAGCACCTTGGAGTAGACTTTACCGGGGAGGCTGAGAAGTGTGATACCCCTGTAATTGGCACACACCCTCTGGTCCCCCTTTTTGAAAAGGGGAACCACCACCCCGGTCTGCCACTCCTTAGGCACCGTCCCCGACTTCCACGCAATGTTGAAGAGGCGTGTCAACCAAGACAACTCCTCCACACCCAGAGCTTTAAGCATTTCTGGACGGATCTCATCAATCCCTGGGGCTTTGCCACTGTGGAGTTGTTTAACTACCTCAGCAACTTCCACCAGGGAAATTGACGACAATCCCCCATCATCCTCCAGCTCTGCCTCTACCATAGAGGGCGTATTAGTCGGATTTAGGAGTTCCTCAAAGTGCTCCTTCCACCGCCCTATTACCTCCTCAGTTGAGGTCAGCAGCGTCCCATCCTTACTGTACACAGCTTGGATGGTTCCCCGCTTCCCCCTCCTGAGGTGGCGAACGGTTTTCCAGAAGCACCTTGGTGCCGACCGAAAGTCCTTCTCCATGTCTTCTCCGAACTTCTCCCACACCCGCTGCTTTGCCTCTTTCACGGCAGAGGCTGCAGCCCTTCGGGCCCTTCGGTACCTTGCAACTGCCTCCGGAGTCCCCTGGGATAACATATCCCAGAAAGACTCCTTCTTCAGTCGGACGGCTTCCCTGACCACCGGTGTCCACCACGGTGTTCGTGGGTTGCCGCCCCTTGAGGCACCTAAGACCCTAAGACCACAGCTCCCCGCCGCAGCTTCAGCAATGGAAACTTTGAACATTGTCCACTCGGGTTCAATGCCCCCAGCCTCCACAGGGATGCACGAAAAGCTCCGCCGGAGGTGTGAGTTGAAAGTCTGTCGGACAGGGGCCTCCTCCAGACGTTCCCAGTTCACCCGCACTACCCGTTTGGGTTTACCAGGTCTGTCCAGAGTCTTCCCCCACCCTCTGACCCAACTCACCACCAGATGGTGATCAGTTGACAGCTCTGCCCCTCTCTTCACCCGAGTGTCCAAAACATACGGCCTCAGATCAGATGAAACGATTATAAAATCGATCATTGACCTTTGGCCTAGGGTGCTCTGGTACCAAGTACACTTATGAGCATCCCTATGTTCGAACATGGTGTTCGTTATAGACAATCCATGACTAGCACAGAAGTCCAACAACAAACAACCACTCTGATTTAGATCAGGGAGGCCGTTCCTCCCAATCACGCCTCTCCATGTGTCTCCATCATTGCCCACGTGCGCGTTGAAGTCCCCCAGTAGAACTATGGAGTCCCCTACTGGAGCCCCATACAGGACTCCATTCAAGGTCTCCAAGAAGGCCGAATACTCCGAGCTCTTGTTTGGTGCATACGCACAAACAACAGTCAGAGTTTTCCCCCCCACAACCCGCAGGCGTAGGGAGGCGACCCTCTCGTCCACCGGGGTAAACTCCAATGTAGCGGCGCTCAGCCGGGGGCTTGTGAGTATCCCCACACCCGCCCGGCGCCTCACACCCTGGGCAACTCCGGAGAAGAAAAGAGTCCAACCCCTATCCAGGAGTATGGTTCCAGAACCGAGACTGTGCGTAGAGGTAAGCCCCACCAGATCCAACTGGTAGCGCTCCACCTCCCGCACAAGTTCCGGCTCCTTCCCCCACAGAGAGGTGACGTTTCACGTCCCCAGAGCCAGCGTCTGCTGCCCGGGTCTGGTCCGTCGAGGCCCCTGACCTTCACTGCCACCCATGTGGCAGCGCACCCGACCCCAGCGGTTCCTCCCACAGGTGGTGGGCCCATGGGTTGGAGAGAGAGGTGCCACGTAGCTTTTTCGGGCTGTGCCCGGCCGGGCTCCGTGGCAAACCCGGCCACCAGGCGCTCGCTGACGGGCCCTCCATCTGGGCCTGGCTCCAGACGGGGGCCCCGGGCTTCCTCCGGGCAGGGTCACATCATCTCTACCTCGTTTTAGTTTTGGTCTGTTGATTATAAGTTGTGTGACTCAAAGAAAAACTCCACTTTCATTTAGTTGTTTTAAGTAAATCAATCAATTTGTGACAGGAGGCAGTGTTGTAGTCAAGTCACCAACTGTCGAGTCTGAGTCAAGTCTCGAGTCCCCAGTGATCGAATCTGGGTCCGAGTCCCCAAAGAAGAGTCCCAGTCGAGTCACCGTTTCCTGAGTTTGAGTCAGACTCAAGTCACGAGTCCAGAGAATAGCGACTTGAGTCGGACCTGAGTCCAGGACTCGAGTCACAAGTCCAGAGAATAGCAACTTGAGTCAGACACGAGTCCAGGACTCAAGTACTCCATTACTCCCTATTACACATATAAGTAGTCCCAAACTTCATCCAACTTCCGAGTCCTTTTTCATGAATGCTTGAGTCCGATTTCATAAATCCTTGAGTCCAAGTCTAAGTCATCAGCTCGTAAGTCCAAGTCAAGTCACGAGTCCAGAGAATAGCGACTCGAATCCCAGTCCAGGACTCTAGTACTCCATCACTGACAGGAGGATTGTTTGCAGTTTCCTCTCAGTTCAGACTGATATAGTATTCATATGGTGTTTGTTTTTAATTCCAAATGATACCAGAGGGGTGCTAAGGACTCATTATTCCGATTATTCTGACATCACATGAATGCAGCACAAAGGGTCACATATCAATATTCTGATAGTGTTTCACTATAGATGTGTTCTTTCTGTCTCACCATATTTTAGTAACGTCTTCAAACTTAACTGTTCCCCTGAGATATTATGGTGCACAGATATTTGACTTTACAAATAAATAAATAAATTGAACTCACGATGTCCAATGAATCCTGGCTGTCATTTGATTAGGGCAATGTATTGCTTTGCTCTCCTGTTCAAGTCTTTTTTTTCCCTTGTCTGTTGGTAATTTTCAGTTATATAATTATTGACTGTAAAGGCACTGCTCTGTTTATTTTGGTGCCCTTATTCTTCCTTTCCTCCAATTATTCCTTATTTTATTTGTATGTATATGTACTTTTTTATTCTTAGGCATAGTGTAAGCCTACTATTTCTTGATCTCTCCTGTCAGGCCTTTGCTGCCTGTATAAATCAACTATAAGTTCATCAGAGCTCATCGACCACAAGTGGTGAATTATTATGAGATTTCTTTCCCCTGAGAGCTGGATTGAACAGCGTTTCCATTTTGAGCTGACAGTCACACTCAAAGTCGAGCCATTTCTGTGAAAAAAAAAAAACAGCCAGGATGCCGAACTTGGCAATAGTTATATCAGGGTTATTTGCACTGTTATATAAAAAAAAGGATTCAGTTCAGATCCAACTTCAAATGCAACATGGAGGACATCCCTCATAATACATTTCATTAAAAGAGGATTTTGGTTCTGTGAGATAAGCACAACCCAGATCTCATGACGGCTTTACTCCAGAAGACAGTGTGACCGGCTGAACTGGAGAAAACAGGATGCTGCTCCAAGTAATGATTTGGGAAAGCAAGACTAGTGTTGCCTTCACATCATGTAGGATGTGAGGTAGCCATGGGAAAGATTCCCATTTTAAGACATGCAAGTGTTCATGTCACAAGACAACTTAAAAGGTAACTTCGTTTTTTTACAACCTGGACCCTATTTTCTTATGTTTTTGTGTCTAAGTGACTGATGGGAACAACAATCTTTGTAATTGGTCCAGTATTAAGCAAGACCGCAGCAGTCGACAAGCTGCAATGTAATGTTAATGGGCAATTGCGCACCATCAATTTCCGTCCACTAAAAGTGCTGTTCTGTTCTGTCTGTAAAGTGTCTTGAGATAACTCTTGGTATGATTTGACACTATAAATAAAATCTAATTGTTTTTGCCACTGACAGGCTCAGATTAATATTCTAAGTGTCTGACAACATTATGGAAAGGATCTCTACAGAGATAGACTTTTTTTGTTAAAGAGTAAGATCCTTTTTGTTTTCCTATGATACTTCACTGTTCCATTTTCCCCTCCTCTGCAGGCAAGGGCGTAGGTTTTGTTTCAACATTGGGGGGGGTGACCTATTATAACCCGGGGGTCCTCACCAAAAACTTTACGAGCCTCAAACACTTAACTTCCTGTGTCTGAATTAGTTGTAAAACATACATTTACTGGTAAGAAGTAGGGCTGGATCCGAATATCCAACTGTACAGATATTCGTTTGTTGGGTAGATATTCGATTTTCAATTTTCTCGGAGTACCTTCCTGTCAATGTGTCACATGGGCCCGAGACTATATCCACAACGTTTCATTTTCCGGGATTGCTCCGGTGCCGCTGGAAATTCCGCCGCTGCTAGTCTCCTAAAGAGGCGTGGCAGTGGTGGGGCCCACATAGTCTCGCATTGCCAGACATTTCTCCACAGTGCTGCAGTGCTGCTAGTCCACACAGCATTCCGGAATGGGAGTAAAACGTGCTCTCTTCTTTAAACCAATCACTATTGTCTTGGGCGAGGCTAAGCCCTGGATGGAGCCCGATGCCTCTGCAAAATAGCCTCGGGAAGGACCTTGTTTTGGTGGAACATGTGTATGTTCAAAAGTTGTTTTAGTCGTACAACAGAAACCTCAGATTGGACACATAGTCTAGCTAGCTGTCTGGATTTACCCTGCAGAGATCTGAGGAGCAGTTAACCATAGTCCTCATAAATCCACCGGAGTTTAGAATTCCAACACAAAGAAAGAGGAAGGCGAAAAGACATGCATCCTGCGGAATTTTCTGCAGCACCGGAGCAATCCCGGAAGTGGAACGTCGTAACTATAGACCACACTGAGTCTGACTTAATGACCCACCCACAACACTATCTGACTATCTTTTACTTGGTATACAAAGTAAAAGACAACGGTATGCATATCAGTTCCAAATATCGGTTATCGATTTCACTAATCGGTATCGGCCTTGAAAAACCAGTATCTGTCGATCCCTATTTCAGAAGAAAGTATTACACTTTTTACTCCACGGCCTTTGTTTCACAACTGTAGTTACTAGTTACTTTGATAGGATTTTACAAATCCTCATAGATGATTTTAGATAACAACTTGTGCTCTTAAGATTTAAAAAAATAAATAAAATAGCATTCCAGAATTAAGAGGCTGTGTATTAAAGACATGTTGCTGTCTAACTGTTGGTAGCACTTTCTTCTAAGGCACCTAAAGGGTTTATGAGTTGTAAATACATCATTTATTCATGCTTTATTACATCAGTTAGAAGACATTTATAAGACTTTATACAGGGTGCCTTATTAGAAAGTGGGTTTTTCAAATGTCTTCATTCATCTGCTATGAATACTACAAGCAAAGTTTATACCTCCGTTATGTTGGGATGGAAGAACTCACAGACAGATTATTCCAAACCTGGACAAATACAATTTAACTATCAGCGTGGACATATACCATTAGAATATGCTTTTTTTATTTTGTTGTCAACTATTAAATGAATCGCCAAATATTTTGATAATTGATTAATCGGTTTGTATTCAAATTCTCTGATGTCAGCATGTTAAATGTGAATATTTTATAGTTTCTTCTCTCCTCTGTGACAGTAAACTGAATATCTTTGGGTTGTGGACAAAACAAGGCATCTGAGGACATCATCTTGGGCTTTGGGAAACACTGATCCACATTTTTCACCATTTTATAGACTAAACAACTAATCCATTAATCCAGAAAATAATCGACGATGAAAATAACCGTTAGATGAAGCCCTAGAAAAGAGCCTTTGAAAATCAATTTGAAAATCATGAATCAAGATAAATGTGAAAAAGTCTAAACTATAATCTGGCATATTCCCAGTTACCTGCCACAGTTATATTAGTAATTTTTGTGTGTGTAACACAGTCAAATCAAAACCCCCCCACAACTTTAGAGTGATCAGTGTAACAAACTATATGCTCTTAACTTGACACGTTCATTTAAAATGCCCTGAACAACATAATACAAAAGTTTTTTCATGGAACAAAAGAATTCCCAGGATGTTGAAAAAGAAGAAAAACAGAAAATCACACAAACTGCAGTGCCACCAAGGTGCCTTCTTAAAAGGCAAAGTGCAGATTGAGAATAATAATATTATGTCAAAAAGTCGTTTGAGTTAATAGTTTGAGACAAGAACATGCAGATGGAATTTAATCTGGGGTCCGTTTCAGGAAGGAGGTTTAACAAACTCTGAGTCTAATCCTGATGTTTGAGTTGATTTACCCTGAAATGGGAAACTCTGAGTTTTCGGTTCTAGAACAGCTGATATGAGTTGGTTCAATCAACTCCGAGTATGTTCACGCGCGTGAACCACCACAATAAAGGCAGTATGAATGGAGCCATGATACTACGATTCACCATGGTAACAACCACAAACAAACGGGTCGGCGGAAATACTCATGTTTGAACATGTATTTCGTTAAAAAAGCAAGAGAGCGGTTGCTGCTGCAACAGAGAGAGAATTGTTGTGCTCGAGTCAATGCGTAAGCATTAACAGTGTATTAATTTCATATTTAATCACAGTTAACTTATAATATTACTGGTGAAAACTGGAATTGTATTACACCTATAATTTCATTTGGGTGCAATCCTGCAGGTGAAAAAGTAAGCTAGGCCTACTACTATATTTTGAGGCCCATTCTGAGGCTGCAGCACCATGATCATTATATACTTTATAATACTTTATTTCTTTTTATTGGCTCTCACTGGTTTGTGTCCAGGGAACAACTACAAAAAAAGTTTAAAAAATGTTTCAGAGCGAGTCACACTTTTCTGACGGCTACAGTGGCTTTACTATTACAGTAGCTATGATCCGCATCACCATTAAAGAAAAATGCTGTTTGCAAAAAACGTAATGCGACACAAAGAATCAGCTGGGATGTTAAAGCATGTCCACGATGGTGGATGTTAGTGATATGAGGACGGATAAGGTAGCATATCTACATATCTGATGGACTGTGAAAAAATGTGGAAATGAAAATACACTTAGTCGGGACTCAATATCATCTCCCAACGTAAACTCTCTGTGAAGTAATACAGCTTTTTCATCAACGGGATCGTCGACAAAAGGACATGACGTTTGAGAAAAAAACGTTTTATAATCATGCATAATCATAAAGTTTTTATTCATGCAGATAACAAACTGCATTAAAATGAAATCTCCTCCCTCTGACACAGTGTCAGAGGGAGGAGACTGAGAGAAACTCGAGGTTTCTTGAAGAAAACCTGCTCCCGACCAGGTTAGGTTCACAGACTCAGTTACCATAGTAAATTACTCTGAGGTTAAGTTACCTCTCTTTCTGAAACGGAAAACCCAAAGTTTCCCTCATCTCAGGGTTAACAAACTCAAAGTTTTCACTAAACCTGCTTTCTGAAACGGACCCCTGCTGAACTGACTCTGTGCTAGGTTTGTAAGATGCCTTTTCTTGGGGTTTTGTGATGACTATAGCCAAGCAAACATCACCTCAACATTTAGTCGATGGCTTTGGGAAACACTGATCCACATTTTTCACAATCCAGAAAATAATCCACAGATTAATCGACAATGAAAATAACCGTTAGATAAAGCCCTAGAATAGAACCTTTTAAAAACAAGTTGTCTTTGTGAGGCACATTAACCCAACAACAGCATATCAGAAACAACATTTTTAATAGTTGAAATAAATACTCCATTACATGCATGATCAAAACACTTTAAAATACTATGGGAAGTCTGGTAAATAGTGTAAAACCTATGGCACACACACACAGCAGCTTTTTACCAATTTAGAATTCACACGTTGAAAAAAAAAAAAAAAAAAAAAAAAGCATTGAGACACTCAGAACACTCTTTTTCCAATCTCACAAAGCACATGTAATCGAGTAGGTCAGCCAACCGTAGGTTCACACAGCGAGGCTACATCCATCATCAAGGCTATTGTTTTCACCGGAGCTGAAAACTGAGGTAAACGTTCCAGGTTTGAAGGCTGCTGGTGAGAGCGGCTGAACCCACAGCGGGGCCGGCACGCTCAGGGGGTCCATTTTGAAACAAAAGGTTTGAGCCACATCCAGCGCGACGCAAAACCCTGCAGCGCGTTCAAACGCTCATCTGCATTTTAAAAACACACTTAAACCACATTAAAACAGACCCACAGACAGCCTTTTTCTGATGTTACTCTGATTAGGGCTGGGTATCGGTCAGAAATCGGCGATACCGATAGGGTTCAAAATTGGGTTCAAAATTGGCACCAATCACAAGCCAAATGCTGGTAAAAATATGCAAGAGGCTGGTAGACTGGCTTCACTCACCAGCCAAAAATAAACAATGGTAATGTATTAAGTGGCTGGTAAAAATGTAAACATTCGCTAGCCATTTGACTGGTGGACGGAGAATGGAGAATTTTGAACCCTGCCGGTCCCTGAATGAATACCAATTTTATAAAAATCCATTTTAACAAAAAATAAATTACAGAACAATTTTATTCATTTTTTTAGCCCCTACCACGTGAGCCTTGTTTCTGTGCGTAACAACATGCGTGTCTGCGTGTTTTTCCTGCGTGTCTCTACGACGTGTAACGTTTGACAGCCAAACTTTATTTGATATTGGTAGAAGCATGCTGCATCCTGATTGGGTCACTGACGCTGAGATTTACTCCTTAGGAATTGAAATTTGGTACTGAAGCATTTTCCGTTACTCGATACTAAAGGTGGCAAATCAGTCTGTGCCTAAAAAGTATTGAATTCGGTACCCAGCCCTAACTCTGACTCTAAACCTGATGAACAGGGAGAACCCAAGTGAGTCTCTTTGGTACGTCAGAATAGGACAGAGGGCACTGCGGCCCCTTCCTAAACTAATTCACAGAATGAGAGTTGACTGGCGGCAGAGTCCTGGGAGAGGAGCGTTCTCTGAGTGCCTGAGTGAGCAGAGTGCAGCCGTCCGACACGGCGCACGCCGAGTTTCGCAGACGCTCGCGGTAGTCTGCCATTTTGGAGCTGCTCTCGGGATGCTGTGCCACGTCCCGGAGGCCCTGAGTGAGGAGGACACAGGCAGACACCACACTCATGGCCCCCCCTAACACTGCAGTCTGTACCCCCTTCCCTTCGGCCGAGATGCTCGCCGCTCGGCCCAGGAACTGCGGCTCCGTGGCGAACCCGACCAGCGCGCTGACGGCCTGGACCAGCGCGGTGCTGAACAGCACGCAGCGGCTCCGCGTCAGCTCGCTGGGCTGCGTCTTCACCTCCTTGACGCACGCCAGGAAGGCCGTGCCGCTCGTGCTCATGCTCTTCACGCTCAGCTTGAACTGCTCCTTGGCGAAGCGGTCGCGGGAGCGCTCGCTGGCGAGCGACGAGATGTCCGTCAGGTTCTTGAGGCTGGTGGAGATGTTCTGCGAGAGCTCGAGGAGGAGCTGCGGGGTGAGGTCTGGCAGCGGCGTGACCCGCAGCACGCTGCAGCTCTGGTCCACCTCGTGCCGGCAGCGGGTCACCTTGTAGCGGTCCACCAGGCCCGGCAGGCAGGGCTGGGCGCCGGGCGTCTCCACGGCCGCCAGGTAGGCGGCGTGGGCCGAGCACTCGGTCAGAGACACCACCAGGTCGGCCATCTCCAGGAGACGGTCGCCCACCTCTGTGAAGCGGCCCATGTTGAGCTGGCTCTGGATGTCGTGGGTGAGGATGGACAGCTCCTTGGTCCGGGCGATGACCGTGTCGCGGCACTGGTCGAAGGTGTCCGCCACCGCCAAGCCCTCCGACGTCATGACGGGCCGCGTCTCGCTGCACAGCAGCAGCAAGTCAGCCACCAGCTGCATCTTGCCCTTACACGTGTCACAGATGGAGGAGAGACGCTTCCGCTGCTGCACACTGACACAGGGCGCGCTGCTTGATCCCTCGCTGGCCGATTTGCCCGAGCCACCACTAGCCATAATAAGGAGGGTGGATAGGGGGTGAGGGTCAAACTGCTCTTCTGGAGGAGTTCGGTTATTTATAGTTTTCTGCTGCGGTACACTGCATTGTCCTGTTTAAGACATTTCCGAGATAAGCCTCACCTCCCTGCTGTTTTTTTTTTTTTTTTTTTTTACAAACTCTTAAAATAACAACTGGCCAAACAGTCTTCCTTAAATTCCTTCAGAGTATAAGTAACCCACTGTACATTGTATGCAGACACACAGGACATGTATTCTCAATGTAAACATGTTGAAAGAGCATAACTCAATAACTGCATCTACGTATGTTTGAATAACATTCCCATTATTAATTCATGTGTCGTATACACTATAATACAAGTCTAAACTATGATCTGGCATATTCCCAGTTACCTGCCACAGTTATTTGTAAAAAAAAAAAAATTTGCAATGTAACACAGTCAAATCAAAAAAACCCACAACGTCAGAGTGATCAGTGTAATAAGCTATATGCTCTTATCTTAACACATTAATTTAAAATGCCCTGAACAACATAATCCAAAAGTAAATAATTGTCATTGTAGTCCCAGGTTTTTTCATGGAACAAAAGAATTCACAGGATGTTGAAAAAGAAAAGAAAAAAATAAATCACACACAAACTGCAGTGCCACCAAGGTGCCTTCTAAAAAGGCAAAGTGCAGATTGAGAATAATATTATGTCAAAAAAGCTCCTTAATCGTTTGAGACAAGAACACGTTCCCAATTGGAATTACATCTGCTGAACTGACTCTGTGCTAGGTTTTTAACGTTAGATGCCTTTTCTTGGGGTCTTTTGATGACTATAGCCAAGCAAATATCACCTCAACATTTAGTCGATGGCTTCAATGTCTTTTTTGTGTGACTACAATCAATAGGATATCATTTTGTGTCCACTCGCATCAGAGCAAGTAGCCTGAAACAGCACCGAGATATTGTCCGACTTGTTCCCACTGAGTGTGACCGGCCTGGCGGACTCATGCTGGATACACACGGGGCACCTGGGCAGCTCTTCTGGACAGCGGGAAGACTTGGGTTTCCCTCCAGCACCATCATTCCATAAATTTTCCCAAGTAAACTCCACCACGAGGGCGACTTTCCAACAAGACAAACCCCCCTCAATCCACTTTCAATCTCTTCTTTTTCAAACACAGCCCTGGGTTAGACGCTAGCAGTTGCTCCGGTCGCTTCGACTCCATATGCATCGTCCGTGTGTCCGCCCTCCACCTCCTCCTCCTCCGCGTCTTAACTCGGGACCAGAGATTGTGTACTCCCGCATATCTTCTGTGGGGACTCGTTTTTTATATCCATACCAGTCGGTGGTCTTTGAACATTTAACTCACTTGTCTTCGGGGGTCCCACGGTCACGAAACTGTAAACGTAGCTGGAAGAAGTGGCCGTTATTCCCAAAGACTCAAAGTCGTGCTGCGCGCTCCCGCTACAGTACTATGAGGAAGCAGGGAGGGTGTGGTCGCGGCTGAGCGGCTGCTGAACTGAGCAAAGTTGTAGAAACAGAACAGCACAAGTAGCCTCTTCGCTTGAAATTAACTTCCCACCCTGTCTGTGAACTGGTTGTTGTCTCACGTTAACGACGTCGCGAGGTAAGATTGTAGTTGCACGGTAGCCATTGAGCCCCAAAGAATTTTTGCGACTGCTTTTACTTTCAGGACTGGCTGTTAATCTGCCATGAGACCATGTTACGTCAAGCCGCTAGCCTAGCAGGCTAAAATAACACCGGAAGCTTGTGAATTCAAAATAAAAGCAGAGTTTTTTTCCCCCAACGTATCAGTTTACAGCCAGGGCCGGAGCTACCGGAGCTAGGTCCCTGAGGCCATGTGCTCGATATTCTTTCTGGAACTTTGGGGGTTTTAGGAACCTGAATCAGAGTTTAAATTATACTACACTTAAAACATGGTGGAGCATGTATGGAAATAAAGCGTAATAGAAGTTGCATACATTGGAAACAGTATTTTTAGTGCTCTGTCTTAGTATAAATGATGCATACAGTAGCACCTTGGCTTTAATATCAACACAAAGCACTGGTACAACAACTATCTTCTCTACTTGACCAGGATTTAAAGAGCTGCTATCACTAGTTGACTGATGTTAACATTACTGTAGCTAGCTAGCTAGCTAGCCTAGCAAAGACATCAACGTTAACAGTTATTAACATGTGAAACTGTTAACATTATAACGTGAAAGTGTACTGTAATTCAGTGCTGCAACAAATACTACATCATGCCTTTAAAAGCAACATACGAACAAATAATGAACATTCACTTAACTCCCAGCTTATTTAGTGACAGTACACAGCCAGAGCCACCTGAGCAGCAGATAAGATGCAGTAGTGTAAAGGTCAAGGCTGTAGCTAGAACGCGGAATGGAGTTTAATGTATTTGGGCATTCCTCAAGTTGAATGGATTTCACTTGACGGCGCTCTGAAAAGTAAACAGACAGTTGCACTGAATTAAAGACAGAAAAATGAGTGGGTCCGATATCATTGGTCCCAAAAAGTGTGTGGGTCTCGTTCCACCCACATACAATGGTTCTGACGCGTTATAATGGATCCCACGCAACTTATAGCAAGTCCCGCCCTATACGAAGCAGCCCGATTGGTTGGGGTTAGGAATTGACCTTGAGTAGTTAAGGTTAGGATAGCCGACTGGTCAGGGGATAGGACCTGAACAAATCGGGTTCCATTACCTTGCGTAAGCATGGACAGCGTTCAGTGGTTCGGACGCCCATGTGTTACATCATTGTAAACCAGATCTCTTTGGGTTTCAGGGGGCACCTGGGTCCCTCACCTTGTAGGCGTGCGCCCCATGTTCAGAGGTTCAGTCCTCACCGCAGCGGCCGTGGGTTCAATCCCTCTCTCTCCCCTTTCATGTCTAAGCTGTTATATCAAATAAAGGCCTAAAATGAAGGGAAAAAATGAAAAAATCTCTTTGGGTTTCAGACCATTGATCTGCAGAATGAAATGGAGCAGGCTGAAAAGCAGACTTCGTTCACTGCCCTCTCTGAAAGTGTTATTTACTGACCATCTTGTCTGTCTGATATAGAATTATAGATAAAGCAAATGTTTGAATCATTTTGTTCCAAAAAATTGACATAATTTTCTTCCAAAACAAACAACAAACAATTTCCGACTAAGACTGTTGTTGTTGTTTTGGACAGCCAGAATGATAAAACCCAGATATGTTGCTTGGTAACAAACCCTCTTTTTTTCTTGGTAGGAGGTTGGGATGAACACACTGAGTGAATGTGAGTGTTGGGACTGTCGGTGGGATTTGCAGCTGCACAGCCAGGGCACAGTGCCATTGGGTGGAGTCAGCCAGAGAGGAAACAGCTCTACACTTTCTGTCAGCTAGGCTGATCTCTGAGCTGCAAAAGCCCCTGAACTCTGTTGGCCTTCACACCAGTGGTGGAAGAAGTATTTAGATCCTTTACTTAAGTAAAAGTACTAATACTACACTCTAAAAATACGATGTTACAAGTAAAAGTCATGCATTAAAAATGTTACTTAGGTAAAACTGTAAAAAGTATGTAAGTATCATCAGGAACATGTACTTAAAGTATTAAAAGTAAAGTAAAATCCTCCCATTTTAGAAACTGGAAACGATCCAAATAGTTGTGTGTTTAATGGTCTAATCATTTCAGCTGGACTTGTAGGCCGCTAAATTGTTGGCTAGTTTCATTTATAATAAAACATCAGATTTTATAAACTACATGTGTTTTGTGTGCCGAAATCCAAACGTGTAAAGTAACTGGTAACTAAAGCTGTCAGATGAATGTAGTGGAGTAAAAAGTAGTACAATATTTCTCTCGGAAATGTAGCAGAGTAGAAGTAGAAAGTGGCATGAAAAGAAAATACTCAATAAAGTACAAGTACCTCAAATAAGTACAATACTAATCAGCTCTCTGCAGTGTTATTCCAGACAGCTAGCTATCTGTCCAATCTGAGTTTTCTGTTGCAAGACTATTTTACACCGCCCAAGACGATTGTGATTGGTTTAAAGTAATGCCAATACACCAGTGCACATTTTTCTCCTATCCCGACTAGCCAGACCCTCCTCTGTTCTGCGGCATGTGGATGGTCTAGGCAAAGCGAGACTAGTAAAGCTCTGAATTTAGTGTTTATGAAACTTCTTTGATGCTTTTTTGATGCTTTGACACTTTGCTGATTTGTTAATGCTTCTCAGCACTTTTTTCAACACTTTAAACACTTTGTTAGGGCTTTTGAGTCTCGCTAATCTGGTCAATAATTTACGAAATTTGGTGTTGTATATAGCTCACTACATTAGTTGTCGGAGCACAGATAAATGTCCCATAATGGAATTATAAATGTAAATAAACAGAAATATAACTTTTCTATTCTATGGAGAATTTCTGTTCAAATATATAGTCATACAACAGATGTTGATACACAGATATTTCTGAGAGTGTACAAATAACAATTTCATTGTGCTTGAGGTTTGTTTTGCCCCATTTCCACTGCATGGTACGGTACGGCACGGCTCTACTGAACTCGACTCGCTCTATTTTGGTGTTTCATTAGCAAAAGTTGTGGATAGTACAGGCAGTGGTGTAGTCTAATGTATTTTAGCGGGTATACTGTACTATATAAATATATGGACCAGAATGGACATATCAAAGTGGAGGGCCCGGTTGTCCTCACCCAGGGAAATTTTGTGCGTCAAAGACTTCATTTCCTGCATTCTGATACACTTTAATGCACCAATTTACGGTGAAAAAACCTTTATTTAGCCTATGTGAAGGAAAACACAGACGACAATTCAAAATATATCAAAAATATAATGGAAAGTATGTTGTTACAAGTCATTGTGCATTTTTAAGTGGGTATATGGAAATCCTGGAGCTTTCTTAGGGGGTATACTGTGTATACCTGCGTGTCACGTAGACTACACCACTGAGTAAAGGGTTTTTCCTGACTCAGAATGGGCCTTTGGGTGGCGACTATGCACGGCAGTAAGCATGATCGGTCAACGTTCAGTAAAGAAAAAAATGAGTCTATGTTACCTTATTTAACAGAAATATATGCATTTTCCTGTTATTTCTGACAATTTGGTAAACAAAATATTTTGCTTAATTATGCTTAAAATGATGATAGAATGCAAAACCGATTTTACCTTGTCATAGTTGAATAAGGACAGTTTGGTGGGTAAATAGGACATACATAGAGGCTCAAAATCCCAATGATACCCCTATCCTCTGCAAATCTCACATTTTGAAACTGCTGCTGAAAACGGGCGAATCTCAACAAAGCTGGAAGTTGACGTCATGATCTCAATTCCTAGTCTTTGTCACGCCCCAACATTTGCATAGGCTACACCACTGACCTGAGGTCAGCTTAGTCTTCTGAATCTAGCTAGGTCATGCAGATCTCCAGAGGTCCGCTATTTAATTACTAAATTCACTTCTGAGACTTTTTTATGCGAGAAATCTATGTAGAGGTCAAATATGGGCCGTTTTACGAAAATTGATGGCTAATTGCAAATTTTGTCCGACTGTGTGTCGCAGTTCAGCAGGAGCTCAGCAGGCTACGTGACAGTGGCCGGTGCTGCCTCGCCGCCCGGCGTGTCCTACTTCATAGACTCCGGCTCGCTGTGAGCTAGCTGGATCTCCGTCACGAAGGGAAGCCAGCGGCGCTCCATACCTGCGCAAAGTCACCGGTTACTGGGTTACTGGACTACAAATTGCCGAGGCCCTGATGGAGCTCCAGGGCCTGCAGCTAGCCGCTTACCCATAGGATTGAAGGGACAGTAGCAGCTAACGAAATCCCTAATGTTCACAAAAATGCATTAAATTGAAATCGGACACCATTGTTAGCTTTATAAGACCTTGGGGTACATGTTATATAAGTGGCGTGATGAAATTCAAACTGTAAATATACGTTAATTATGCCGAAAGTGAAGCAAACTAGCTGCTATCTGTACACATAGGATTGAAGGGACAGTAGCAGCTAACGAAATCCCTAATGTTCACAAAAATGCATTAAATTGAAATCGGACACCATTGTTAGCTTTATAAGACCTTGGGGTACATGTTATATAAGTGGCGTGATGAAATTCAAACTGTAAATATAGCTACTCTAGTTATGCCGGCAGCTGGCAGCCAGCCCCGTGCCCGAGAAACGGTGACTTTCACTGGGTATGGAGGTTCAGGTTGCCGCTTTCTCGTCAGACTGTGTGGAGCTCCTAGCTAAAGTCCGACACGTCTTACCAAATTTGCAATTAGCCATCAATTTTCGTAAAACGGCCCATATTTGAGCTTTATATAGTTGATTTCTCGCATAAAAAAAGTCTCAGAAGTGAATTTAATAACGAAATAGCCCGACAAACAATGTATAACTTTGCAGTGTCTGAAATATGAGACCTGCTGTCTCGTCTCCAATGTGTTTCTATGGGGTTCGCTCAAACCAATCAGCGCGCAGCCCATCGAAATACCATACCATATTTGGAAGAAAAGCTCTTGTTCCAAATAGAGCCATATTCACAAGGTAGTTAAGGGCCTAATAAAATAGCATTCGGACAATTTTCAGCCCAACCAATGTTACATACCCTATTAGGAGACCTTAAGGAACAGTGTAAAATACCCTATATAATCATTCTATCACCCCTTTAAGCAAATGAAACCCCAATTAAAAAAACTTGTTAAAAAAAATAATATTTATATTTAAATACTACCGCTAAAATCACAGGGAGAGTCTGGTACAGCCCAACTCTGGAGATAAAACTGAGATTGGTGCTCATATTCAAGTTTATGTTCTGCTTGTTCAACACTTGTTTGGTAAATTGCTCTATAACACATTCGGACAGGATTTAAATTGCTATTTTTATTCTCAATGCTTGTCATTTTGGTGTGGTGTTTTTCTTTTGGCACTGGCTAAAACCTCTTTGGGGGGCGCAAAACATTCCTCTCTGCAGGAAAAAACCCTGTAGCACACTTATTTACTTTTTTTTGGCACCACTCGGTTGAGGTTCCTCAGCCGATAGAAGTTGGAGTTAAAGACCAGTGCTTAAACTGGTCCGTAGAGAATGTCACTGGAATAATCACTTGCGCGACACGGGACATCCTGCACGAACCAGATATTTTTTAATCGCCAAGTGACAATCAATAGTGACGGCAATTCTTTTTTATTCACTCGACCCAGAGAGAAAACCATTCCAGATATCCACAATGTAATTTTGTCTAAAATACATTTACATTTTGACTAATACACATTTAATTACAGATATCCACAAAGATTTATTTCATATATCTGCAATTATAGAATCATGACTAGAAACAATGCAATGGCAAATATTCCACAAATGTATTGTGGATATCTGTTTTACATTTTTGAATAACTTGAATTAAAATTATGACAGTAACAATTGGATTGTAGATATTTTAAATTGTAGTTCTTCCTACTAACAATTCAATTGCAGATAATATCTAGAATGTCGATTCTGGACATTGTGGATATCTGAAATTGAAAGCCCAATACACATGAATAGCAAAGTGACATCATTTGTCCTAGGAAGAATGACATTGTAGATATTTGAAATCACAATTGTGGATAGGAAGAATGTCATTGTGGATATCTGAAATGTTGTGTTTGACTAGGAATAATTAAATTACAGATATTTGCAATAACTATCCAGTCTAGCTTTAAATGTTAAAACGGCCACTAATACTTTTTAAGGATTTGAAGAAAATCCTTAAAATCTTACATTTAGTTTTTTACTAGTAGCCTAGTACAATCAAAGTTGAAATAAAATGTATACAGGTAAGAATGTCATTGTGGATATATTTGACATATAATTAATGTTGACTAGGAGAAATGCTAATATAGATATCTAAAATGTTGTCACTGCCCGATGTGAGTCGAGTGCAGATGTGAGTCGCGCATGCGTCACTTTGCGACAAGTAGCCTACAAGATGCTAATGGCTTTTTGAGCTAACGCACAGTCTATGAGCTAACGTTAGCAATCAAACAATCATAGATAGCTAAAACGTTTTTGAAATGACTGCTGCTGCTGGCTACAAGTTAGCAATCAAACACAATAAAGGCTGTCACTTAATGGCGTTTTGAGCTAACGTTAGCAATCAAACAGTCATAGATAGCCAAAACGTTTTTGAAATGACTGCTAGCTAAAAGTTAGCAATCAAACACAACAAAGGCTGTCACTTGAATGGCATTTTGAGCTAACGTTAGCAACCAAACAGTCATAGATAGCTACAACGTTTTTGAAATGATTACCATCTTCTGTTATTGTATGTAAAGAGAAACGTTTATTATTTTATAGATTTCACAAATTTCAGTATGACACGTTATGCCGTAAACAGTTTAAATCTGAGCATGCGCGACTCACATCTGCACACGACTCACATCGGGCAGTGACAATGTTATTACATAGCAGTGTAGTTCCAAAGAATTTCTAATATGGGAAGAAGTTCCACTCTCTCGTTACTTCCGGCTTCTGAACTGGTTGCAGTTCCACCAGAGTTCCATATAGGGGGCGCTCACAGGCCAGTGCAGAATGAATGGGACTCTATGGAGCTATACCCCTCAAAATCCACTTTTCTCAGAATATAATTTTTTGTCTAGTAATTTGAATGTTGCATTTGAAAGGGGAGGCTAAGAAAATACACACTGCTGGGTGTTAGATTTTTTTAAAGTGGCTTTTTTGTTCTAAAAAGCCTTTTAAAATGTCAATTACGTCATACACATATACGGCCAGAGATTCTGCTTTACGGCAAGCTCTGAGTCGCTTCCTTTTTTCTCTCGAGGCATCGACAACACAGCTGACAGATTAGGCTCTCCCTGTCAATACACGTGCTAGAAAGAGGTTTGCTAATGTTTTAAAGACCACGCCGAAATATTCACTCTGGCATTCTGGTTCTGCTTCGGATGCCGTCAAGCGGGATCTCCGATCGTAATCAGTCCTTCACTGACCAATCAGCATTCATTAGCAGAATGCTAGCGTGTTATGGGCAACAACGACTCAACCTGTAACAAATCGAAAGGGCATAAGTACTCGTTCATTCAACTTTTGACCTATAATCCATGTTGAACTTGCAAAAACTACAATCAAATCTGAGATTTCTCAACGACAATCAGGCGAAAGAGACAAATTTAGCCGTCTAGTTCCATAGGGTCCCATTCATTTTGCACTGGACCGTGATCACCCCCAGTGGAACTCTGGTGGAACTGCAACCAAAGTAGGTACAATGGGGCTTAATAGGGAGTGGAACGGCTTTCCGTAGCTGGGCTTTGGTAGTTCGATTAAATGTTAAAACGGCTTGCCATAGCCAAGAAAAAGAAGAAGAAAAAGAAGAAGAAGAAGAAGACATATTTTATTAATCCCCCAAGGGGTAAATAACATTTTTTTTTTGTTTACACTCTGTTGTTACACACATTACACACAGGCCTCAACTACACACACATGCCCAGGACCTATACAAAACTTTTGAGGGTTTAACAATAAATATAACCACTTTAAGACAACATTTTTAATAATACTGGCATTATTTTGAAATTCCTTTCTATGGTGTGCGTGCCTCCGGTCGGCGTTATATCTCTGACACGCCCCGCCCGTCTTGTGACCGGCAGACTCCAGAGCCAATGAGAACACACCATCTGTAAACATGGCGTCTGACTTCAGGTGGAAATGTGTGTTGCTCCTTCTGTGCACATATTTGCTTTGTATATTAGCGACTGATAGCCAAAATAAGCCCAAGAAAAAGAAGGATATCCGAGACTACAATGACGCAGATATGGCACGGCTCCTGGAACAATGGGAGGTAACGGAGTCAGTCGTCAGTCATTAGCTAGCAACTAGCCTAGCCGTTAGCTAGGCATGTATCGTTGCGTTAGTATGCATCATCAGGAAAATGCAACTCCTTAGTATCTATCGTTAACGTTACTGTAACTCTAAGCATTAGCCCATGTTTGTATTAGTTGCTAACCTGGGAGAGATAAGTCCAGAAATTAGTGTGGTACTGTAGTACCAGAGATTAATCTATAAGTAAAATGTGCAGGATTTATAGCTGGATGATATGTAACGTTAGGGTTTGCCGCACAAAACTTGTTTAGCTCGGTGGAAAGTGTCTTTTTTTTTTTTCGACAAGGTCCGGCTGGTGTCACTCACAGAAAAATGGCAGCATTAATGTAGATCCCAAAGGTTTCTGTGATAATAGACTCAATGAAGGAATCGAGAAATTGAGAATTTAAGAAAGCTGTAACACAGATTCCACAGCGCCCTTCATTAACTCATTTCTAAAAGCTAACTGGAGATTTGAAAATATGACTAGCTATGTCCCACCGAGTCGCCCCACTCCAAGTAGTTTAAAAAACGTCTTAAAAATACATTAAAAACAACTCTGAAATGTAGCCTACATTTTAAAGAACAGTGCATTTAAAACTGTGAAGATATGATTTATAATGTAATTTGTACGTACACTTCAGGGCTCAACTGGCACAATAAACATATCGCAAAAGGTTGCGACATATTGCAAAAGACACTCAGTATTTTTTGTGTTAGTTGAAAGAAAATATCAGTAGAAAACGGCAAAATGTAATTTTCTTTGTGCGTGAAATCAGTGTTTCGTCATCAGTGATTTTTGTTTTTTTAGCAGTGGGGGCAGGTTTGTCCGAACATGGGGCCATGGCGGACCGCCACTACAAAATCAACATAGAGGAAACACTGGGTGAAATGTAAAAAAAAAAAAAAAAAACTTTTTTAGCAGTGCCTTTGTTTCTAAATTTCTCAAGCAGTTTGTTGTATTTTACCAGAATACTGAAAGCAGCAGAACTGAGTACACTGTTTATCGCAAGTGATATTCAACGTTATCGCATATCCCTTATTTTCATATAGTGCGGACCTAGTACAGTTGATGTTTTACTGGTAAAGGGTTTTTTACCTTTATATGACTAACTGTTAAATTCTTAATGGTTAGCTGTGAATTGTGTAACCAGTTGTAAAAATAAAACTGTAAAAAGCAAACAAAATGTAACTAAAATTTTCAAATATACAGCAAGGTTTCTCGCAGAAAATTTGTTAGTTAAGGTAGTAGGTTTGCCATCTGACCGGGGGGGGGGAGGAGGAGAAGTTAACTACGCTAACTAACCGTGTATTGTGAACCGCGTGTAGTGATTAAAAAAAAAAAAAAAAAAGCTGTGTCTCAAAGACCGGCCAACAGCCGGGACGTTGAGAATCCACGCGCGAGAGGTGATGGATATTTCCAGTGACTTCGTCATGTATTCACTTCGTTGAAACAAGAGAAGAAAGCCTCATGATGTGAAGAAAAGGACAGAGAAACATATATAAATGTTCTCTGCCTGCCGTATGTGGTAAGTCCACTCACCCGGTCTCTGCCCGGGCATGCCCCAGCTGCCACACATTTGTTGACAAACTCCGACGCACACGCAACGGTGAAATGGCGATTTATCCCTTTTAAATGTGAATAAATGACAGTTACACTCACCGCCAGCAAATGCTCTTTCCGTTGTGATTGGTGGTATCTTTACAACTCGCCGTTACCTTGTTTCCTACAGACTGTGTTGATGCGACTTGCGGTTATATATATATATATTTTTTTTTTTTGAAGACTCAGTTAAGGCGGCATGCGCGTGTTGTTAAGGTGGGCCGCCTAAACTGCAAAGTGCTGCGGGAAACCCTATACAGTATAAGGCTGAGCAATTTTATCGATTCTGCGATATAAATCAATATTTTTTTGCCCAAGAAAGTATCGATTTTTAAGCCGCGAGTATCAATACATAAGTCCCATTCAAATCCCCCGTGTTTACCCCCGTTCGCGTTGCAAGAAGTGCGATTTGGTCAGCCAGCCGCTAGTGTCGCTGTAGAGCAAGTTACCCGTACTAACTTTACACAGACACCGATGTCTGCGGGCGTTAACACACAGAGCTGTTGGACCGTCTGGCGAGGTCGGTGACTCGAGTCTGTTCGGTGTGTTCCGTGACGTCGTCCATTGAGAAGCTGTCGGCCTTCATTTTGGGCCGACCCGACATGTTCAGTCGGAGACAGGGCAGTCGGGACTCACCCGGAAATGGCGAGCGGATGAGCCTCTCAAAATCTGACGAAAATCTTTTAAACTAACCTTTGTCGATCTGAAATGAAGACAGATTTAGCAACTGCATGGCCTATTTCTCACTTAAAATGTTTTCAGAAACACGTTTCGGTGAACTATTTTAGTACAATATGAGATTGTATTCTGAACAAGCCGCCATGACAGTCTGGCTGTGAATTTCTGGAGAAAAAAGAACCACGTGACGCATTCGTCCAATCAGCTGCCGGTTCATTTTCTGGGAAACAATCAGACTGTTAATGGAAACAATACAGAGCAGCGCTATGGAGACGTGTTACGCTTCGCGCACGCGCAGAGCGTATGCTCAAGTTGGCGTTTCTTCGGTGTGTTCTGAGGAGAAGCCGTGGTACTATGTTTACTTACCTGGTGGCTAGACTGGCTACCTCATATGTTCAGTGTCAAGCTAAAAAAGCTGTCAAAGAAACTGTTCAGAACAGGCCACTTGCTGCACTTTTTAACTCTCCATTGTTAATTGCAATACTGCACTTTATTTACTTTTCAAAAGCTTGTAAGCTACAGTTTGCACTGTTTCAATAAATGGAACTAATTTTCTCAACACATCTTTGATTCATTTTGTCCAGCATTTGCAAGCTGTAGACACTCTGTCCAGTCAGAGACATATATTGTGTAATTGATGTTTTTAGTTTTCAGTTCAATTAATTAAATCCAAGTAAATGGAATACTCACAATATGTCACCAAAATCACTGTCCCCTTTAAATCTTTCAGAAAATGATGTAAGTGTATCGAATTATATCGAATCGTATCGTTGGCTGAATATCGTGATATATATCGTATTGTGAGCTGAATATCGTGTATCGTATCGTGAGATTAGTGTATCGCTACAGCCCTAATACAGTATGTCATTTCATAGTTTTTGTCCAAAGAAGGTAAAGTCTGCACAACAGCTTAATGCTGCGGAAATAATACTTTACCTTATTTGAACATTCACTTTCTTGTCCTGCACCAGCAACTACATGGATGTGCACAACATCGTCTTTTTTCGAACTAATTTCATAGTTTTTGCGCCAATTTATTTGTAAGAATCTTAACCTCGGGGGACTCCCTGTGTGTATTCCACAGGAGGACGATGAGATTGAGGAAGGGGACCTCCCAGAGCACAAGAGGTCTCCCCCTCCCATCGACTTCGCCAAGGTGGACCCCTCTAAGCCCGAAGAGCTGCTCAAGATGTCCAAGAAGGGCAAGACTCTGATGGTTTTTGCTACTGTGTCGGGGGATCCCACGGAGAAAGAGACCGAGGAGATCACAGGCCTGTGGCAGGGCAGCCTCTTCAACGCCAACTACGATATCCAGAGGTAGGTAGGTAGGTAGGTAGGTATATAGATAGATAGGTAGGTAGGTAGGTAGGTAGGTAGGTAGATGATTGATAGGTAGGTAGGTAGGTACACTACCGGTCAGGTTTGGGGTCACTTAGAAATTTCTAGGGATGAGCGAGTACAGCATTATCTGTATCTGTTAACCATATGAATTATCTGTATCTGTACTCGGACTGGGCGGGGCCTAACCCGGAAGTGGACAGGATTTAACCCGGAAGTGGGTCGGGTTGTCTTGAGATGGGCGGGGCTTTAACCGGTATGTTATTTTAAGCATGCAATTGATATGGGTTGATCAGAAATTGTTATATTTATTGCTGATTAGAAAACTATTTACATGACAGCATCAGCATTGAGCTTCAGATCAATGGTTTTGATCACAATAACAAACAAACTATATACAGAACAAGTTTTGCAACAATGAATACAACACATGCGGTTGCAATTATGAAGTAAAATGTAATGAGCAAGAGTTTTCATACTCAATATAACTTTCTTTTTTTTTAGAAATTTGTTATGATCAGTGTGATTTATTTCAGTCAGCTGACGGTTTAAAAAAGAAAAAAAATCTCCGACAGGCAGAGACGCAACGCGAGTCGCCTTCTACCAAGCACCACGTGTGAACAAACCCCACGTTTACCAGAACTCTACTGGTTAATAAGTAAGTACTACAAACCGAAGTAAAAAACAAACCTGAAGCTGAAGAAACCCTAAACGTTAACGGAAAAGACCCGCGAACCTGAGTGACTGAGGGAGAAACAGACAGACAGACAGAGAGAGAGAGAGAGAGAGCTGTTCTCTTCTCAGTGTTCTGTGTGTGAGTGAGCAGAGCGGGACACAGCAACACAATAAATCTGTATGTGTGTAGGGGAGGGGCGCTGTGACTGACTAGCCTATCACAGAACGCAGACACAGTCAGCTACCCAATGAGGATTTTTATTCAATCCGAGCACAGATATTACTCATATTACTCGTATAATACTCGTACTCGGCAAAAGTGCTTTATCCGTACTGAAACGAGTATCCGGCTCAACTCTAGATTATAGACAGAATACCAGCTGAGATCAGTTGCATTGTTTTTTTTAACCATGGCAGCAGTTTTCAGATTACATTATGAGCTTACATAATTGCAAACAGGTTCTCCAATGTTTTCTCAGTTAGCCTTTTAAAATGATATCAGATTAGTAAACAGAATGTGCCTTTGGAACATTGGATGAATGGTTGCTAATAATGGGCAATGTAGATATTGCATTAAAGATAAGCCACTTCTTTCTACAACAGTCGAGAACCCTTTTGCAATTATGTAAGCACATAATGTAATCTGAAAACTGCTGCCCTGATTAAAAAAACAATGCAACTGAGCTCAGCTGGTATTCTGTCTGTAATGGAGTCGAATGGAAATTTCTAAGTGACCCCAAACTTGACTGGTAGTGTAGGTAGATAGAGGCCCAAAGGAAAATCACCAGCACTAAAATGACAAGAATTGAGAATAAAAATAGCACTTCAAATCCTCTCTAAATGTGTTTTAGCGAAATGTGTTAGCAATTTACCAAACAACTGTTGAACAAGCAGAAAATAAACTTGAATATGCTAATCTCAGTTTTTTTTAAATTATTATTATTATTATTATTATTATTATTATTATTATTATTATTATTTTTAACCAGTTTTGTTAATTGGGGTTTCATTTACTCAAGCATAACACATTTTTGTTTATCAAATTGTCAGAAATAACAGGAAAATGCATAGATTTCTGTCAAATACGGACCGATCATGCTTACTGCCTTACGTAGTCCCCCCGTCCCCCCCCAATTGGATTTGCATTGCGATTTTCATTTGAGATTCTAGAAGTGTTGCCATTCGATAGTATTGAGTATTGTGATTTTCCTTTCCTTCTTTAACAAAAACAAAAGTTGAATAATGCACTTCTTCTTCAATATATCATGAGACATTTCTAAAAACTAGTTGTTTTCTAAGAAGAATGCACATCACAAGTCAGTCAGTCTGACATTTATTTCATTTATAAAGAAGAACATAACATGGATTTTGCTGGAAACGGATATGATGTAGTCGCCGTCGGCGGTACCGTAGAAACAGAACATATTTAGGTGGTCATTGGTAAAATAAATAAATAAAAAATATTGATTCTAGGGAAAGGAATTGATTTTAAAAATTGTCGCCAAAAAAAACGATGATACGTTCCTGTGTGTGCTGTAGAAAGATGTGAAGCTTCGGAGCAGTGAGCACAGTGCCACCTGGTGGTTTGCAGACGGGATAGCTGCAAGCTATTACAGACTGGAGCCCAAGCACTGACACTACTTCATGTTGGAGACTCAAGCCCAATGATCAGCGGTGGAAAAAGTATTCAGATCCTTTACTTAAGTAAAAGTACAAATACCACACTGTAAAAACACTGTAAAAGTCCTGCATTGAAAATGTTACTTAAGTAAAAGTCTGTAAGGATCATCAGGGAAGTGTACTTAAAGGATTAAAAGTAAAGTAAAATCCTCACATTTTAGAAACTGGAATGGCTAGTTTCATTTATAATAAAACATCAGATTTTATAAACATGTGTTTTGTGTGCAGAAATCCTAATGTGTAAAGTAACTAGTAACGAAAGCTGTCAGATGAATGTAGTGGAGTAAAAAGTACAATATTTCTCTGAAATGTAGCAGAGTAGAAGTAGAAAGTGGCATGAAAAGACAAAGTAAAGTACAAGTACCTCAACATTTGTACTTAAGTACAGTACTGGAGTAAGTGTTCTAAGTTACATTCCGCCAGTGATGTGTAAGAGGGCTACATTTTTATGTTCAAGGTCCTTACTAGCTTTTCTCCGGAGCTTTCAACTTCATCTCAAGGGTTATAGTGGATGGAGTTTGCTTAGTTGTCTGCAGTGTTGTTTTTGTGATGATATATTATACTTACCTTAACTAGTACCAAACTAGGGCTGCAGCTTAACAATTATTTTCATTAATGTGGGGATAATTTCCTGGATGAATGGATTAGTTGTTGTGGATCAGTGTTTCCCAAAGCCCAAGATGACATCCTCAAATGTCTTGTTTTGACCACAACTCAAAGATAGTCAGTTTACTGTCACAGAGGAGTGAAGACATTAGGAAATACAGTATTTCCTAATATTATATGCTTATATTTAAGAAGCTGGAATCAGAGACTTCTTTTCCATTAAAAATGACTCTAACCTTTTAATTAATTATCAAAATAGTCAGTGATTAACTTAATAATTGACAACTAATCGATGAATCTTTGCAGCTCTAGTTTACCTCATTGTATTTCAGATTTATTCTCCTCTCTTCTTATTCCAACATTGCATGTCACTTGAACATCAAATGAAGCTTATTTTATTAATCTATAGGGCTGGGTATCGTTCGAAAATGTTTGATACCGGTACCAATACGTGATTTAGATACCGGTTCCTAAACAATACTTTTTTCTATACAAATTTTATAAAACAAAAAGAAATTAAACATTACTCATTAATTAATTAATCTTTTTAGTTATTTTTCAGCTCCTACTACGTGAGTCCCGTCTCTGTGTAACGTAGAGTTTTTCCTAGACAGCCAATCATCCGCATTATTAGAAGAAGCATGCTGCGTGCTGATTGGCTCACTGACACTGATGAGTTTTACTCCTTGGGTATTGAATGACGAGGCATTTTTAGATACTCAATACTTTAGTGGTGTTTCTAAAAAGTATTGAATTAGGTACCCAGCCCTAGTAATCTAGCTGTTTTATAAAGTCACTAAAAACAACAGAGGTACAATATGAGGGAAATATGCAATAACATTGTTGAATATTGCGAAAACAATATTACTTGCGATAAATACACAGATATTAATGTGTAGGCCTACTCAGTTATGCTGCTTTCAGTATTCTGCAAATACAACAAATTGCTTGTTGAATTTAAAACAAATGAAAGGAAATTATTTCCAACATTATATTGAACAAATTGAACATTGAATTGAATTTAAAAGGCATCACTTAAAAAACGACAGTTACATTTTAATGTGCAGTTTTCTACCGATATTTTCTTATAACTAACACAAAATATGAGCGTCTTGCACGATATGGCGCAGCCTTTCGCGATGTGTTTAATTATGTGTTTAAAGGCAGTTGATATTGCGATGACAATTAAAAAAAAAACAAAAAAAAACGATATGTTTTGCAGCCCTAAACAGAGGCTAATGTCCAGTAGTGAAGCGTAGCTGGTCTGATGTGTGCTGTCCCCCCGCAGGTTCGTGGTGGGCTCCAACAGGGCCATCTTCATGCTGCGGGATGGCAGTCTGGCCTGGGAGGTCAAAGACTTCCTGGTGAGCCAGCAGCGCTGCGCCGATGTCACCGTGGAGGGACAGGTGTTCCCTGGGATGGCTGCCAAGAAGCAGGACGATGCCAAGCACAAGCAACAGAGTGAAGGCAACGCCAAGAAGAAGAGCAAGAGGAAGACGGAGAGCAAGAAGCCGGACCTGGAGGGGAACACTGCCGGCCATCTGAAACACGAGCTGTGACGGAGGAACATTCCCAGGGCTCTTTTCCTCGGGCCTTGGAGGAGGGGTATTCTGACCACCAAACTGTGGCGAGGGGCTGCAGGAACATGTGAAGACACAGAGCTTCAGAGTCAGTGATATGTGTGAAGTAATAAGTCCTGCTTAGGGTTGGTGAAGATTTTCGATACCAATACCAATACCGTGACTTCGATACCGGTTCCTAAACGATACTGGTTCCTAAACGATACTTTTTTTTATGATAAAACAAAAAGAAATGACATTACGGCACAAATCTTTTCATGTATTTTCCAGCACCTACTACGTGAGCCCCATCTCTGTGTGTAACATAGTTTTTCCTGCTTGCCTCTACGTAATATTAGACAGCCAATCACAGACATTATTAGATCTTGGTAGCAGCAAGCATGCTGCATGCCTATTGGCTCATTGACGCTGATGAGATTTACTCCGGAGGTATTGAATTTGGGTATTGAATACTGAGGCTTTTTTTTTTTTGATACTCGATACTTCAGAGGCTATTCAGTCGGTGCCTAAAAAAGTATTGAATTCTGTACCCAGCCCTAGCCCTACTGGGCCCGTTAACATGAACTGCTCAGCTGCTATCATAACTCAAGAGGCTTGTTGTCTTTTTCTCCACCTCTCTCTCACTGGAACGTAGGGCCGCTCAATGATGGAAAAAACAAATAATTATCACCAATATTTTTGGTCAATATCGAAATCACAATTATTTAACACGATAACTTCATTGACTTTTGGAAAGCTGATTGTTATTGAACTTGAAAACAGTGAAACAGTTAAGGGAAATTTCACAGTTGAAGGTGTTTTCACTGTTGATTTGTTTAATACGTTTCCCGTTTGAACTTTTTATTTTTCATTTAGAACACAGGACAAACTATTAGTTTACTTGAAAAAACGTAAAGTGTGTTTTTTGCGACCGTCAGGAGACAAAATCATAATCGCGATTTAAAATTCGAGTACACTACAGTTTTGAAGTCATCATTTTGTCACGGGGTGGTAACAAGCTCTTGTCAAGTAAAATCCGTCCTGTCTAATCTCTGTAGTTCTGTTTTTGTTAAGATTATCACCAAATGAAACGTTACTGGTACAGACATTGAGTCATTCATCAAACCTTAGAGTCCTGGTATGTTCAGGTCCTTGTTCACATCCAGCAGCACTTCAAGATTTGATACAAAAGTAGCACCCACATTTTCTGTTTGATTTTTCACTGAATATGAAAATAAATCTTTTTTATACAATCATATGAGATGTCTATCATTGAGGGTTGAATCACATATGGTACTCCAGTGTGAGGAGTTTGCACTTCTTATCCTGCTGGTTTTAAATTAAAATGGTTGTTTTTCAACCTGGACCCCTTTTTGCCTTGTCTTTGTATCTGATGGGAACAACAGTCTTTGAAATTGGTACAGTATTAAGCAAGACAGCGGCAAAACAAGCTGCAATGTTACGTTAATGGGCAAATGTTCATCTTAAATTTTTGTCCACTTAAAGTTCTGTTTTTGCCGCTGACATGTTCAGATTATTATTCTAAGTGTCTGACAACATTATGGAAAGAATCCCTACAGAGATAGCTCTTTTTGTTAAATAAGTACTGTTTTTTTAAATGGTGTCTCCAATGAGTTTGGTGATGGTGATTTGTTAAACAAAAAGGATCTTACTCTTTAACAAAAAGGTCTGTCTGTAGAAATCCTTTCCATAATATTGTCAGACACTTAGAATAATAATCTGAGCCTGTCAGTGGCAAAGACAGAACTTTAAGTGGACAGATATTGATAATGCACATTTTCCCTATAGAATTACATTGCAAGTCTGTTTGCGGCTGCCGGTTACAGCGTTCTGTACCGTAGTGGCTGACAACATGCAGATGTAATTGGACAATACAGACTAAATCAATGATATGGTCAAAAGTATCTGGGTGCCTGTCTAGTTTGGGCCTGGGCTCTTAGCTACAACTAAAGGAAATCTTTAAGATTGGCGTGAGCACGGTGCTTACCTACGCTGTGACAAGAGTGTGTTAATGTTGTAAAAAATGTAATTTTTGATAGGTCAACCGGATGAAAAAGGCAGTTGTACGTTGGCAGAGTGCCACCTACTGTACCGGAGTGGAGTTACTCCCGTCATTCTTCCCATTCTTCCCATAGACAGTATATAAGAATGGACCAACAGATCCCGTTGCTCTGGACGGAGACCAGTGAAGGATATTAGAAGCACTTTTCCGATGAGCGCTGAGCGTTACTGCGCAGCCTCCAACTGAGAGAAACGGCGTAAATGTGACGTGAGCAACGTGTCTGAAAGTTGTAAGTCTTCTGGTAGCTGTGCTAAGAGAAATCTAAATCATTCCCAATCTTGCAGAGACGGAGAGCGTAGGCATATGTAAGGAGATAACATGGACACAGGCTAATTACTGCTAACTAAAATGCTAGTTAACATTAGTAATTAAACTTAAGCAGCTAATGTAAGTCGAAACTGCCTGCAAGCTTCTCCTGTACTATACGGTAATTCCTCTACTATGCGACAGTAAGTTGCGTGGTTATGACACAATGGTTAGCCTATTTTTACAAAAACGTCTACTACGGAGCCATAACATGAGATACAAGGTAATGGAGCCTTTTATACATTGTCGTGTTTCTTTAGAAATAAACAATGGACAAATAAAGTCTTTAAACGCTTCAGATGTAAAGTTATTGGCTGTCAAAGTGACGTCAAAATGAATGGCAGTCAATAGAATGCTAACGTCGGGTGATCGCTTTGTAGCATCACAATGGCGCCATAGGAGGTTCGAGCTCTGAAGCTTTACCCCCTTGATTCTTCCCTGCTCATGTATACGGGGAGAACTGGCATAACCCTATAACTCCTATTTATATGCAACCTCTTTCGACTTTATTGTTTCTATGTGTCATTCTTTTTATTGTAGGAAATGTTACATGATGTGTGTTTTAGTCTTGATTCTGATGTTAAGCACTTTGGATACCTGTTGGTTACTGGAAAGTGCTATATAAATAAATGTTCATTGATTGATTGATAACCTGGTTAATCACTCAACCAGTTACTGCTGTCATGTACACGCACTGAGTGTCTGTCAGCGTCTGGTTTTTTGTTTGTCCTTTTTCTGTTTCAACATGACAAAGCCAGGTCCATAAGGAAATAGTTTTTTCAGTTTGATGTGGAGGAACTTGTCTAGCCTGCAGACAGGTTCCAACATCTGGTGAAAAGCCTGAAAACTGAAGAGTGGAGGCTGTCAGAGCAGCACAGTGATGCCCATGGTGTCCCAATCACACGTATCAGATATGAGTCAAATGTCTGGGTGACCACATACCTTTGCTCATGTAGTATATTTAAATGATAGTGGAATGCAGATAAAGCTGGGAACTATTGACAGAATCACATTTATCGTTGATCTATAACTTTACAGATAATATATTTGGAGTATGATTCTTTGTGTCTCCAGAAGATATGCAAACAAGAAAAGTTTCTTTTAAGATGTGGATGTGATGACCAAACAGGTAGAAGCAACAGTTACAGTTTTGTCCCCTTTTTCAAGGTTTTTTTGGACACTTTTTTGGACGTTTTTGTCTCTTTTTTTTCCGAGTTTGTTTTCGACAATTTTTTCGTTTCTGTTGCTTTTTTTAAAATACATGCATACATGTCCCAGGACCTCCCTAGATAGTTGGAGATCTCAACCCCCCCCTCAATGTTGAACACAAAGTTACGCCCTTGCTCAAACATCAGCATAATATACAGTATTTGTTTGTCCCAGCAGGGACAAACAGATGTGCGGACACAGTTACAGTCAGACAAACTGGTCATCATCATTTATTTCTGTACAAAAGTCCTCAAAGAAATTCAAAGTCATGGAGCTTACTTTACAAGTCCAAGCCACATATACAACACATCCATTTGGTGTACAGTTAAAACAATCCAACTATACCGAGAGTCATATGCATGTACAGATGATACAAATCTTTTAAAATGGAGCAATAATGGTCTCTGACATACAGTATACAGTACATACCGGACAGTAATACAATACAACTCAAAAGATGGCCCTTGTACATTTGGATAAACTGTGTCTGTACAATAAATTAGTATAAAATATATCTCTTAGCAATCTGTGGATTTTTTAAAAACACAAACATACAAAACACTAAATTACTGCAACAACCTCCGAAAAAAGACCAGCTATTTCGGCGAAGGTAGGGGAATCCTTTTTCTCGCCAGATTGAAAAGAAGATTTCCTTTAATTATTATTTTTGAAATGGGGGAAATTGCACATTTACAAAGTCCCTGATTTAACATTCAATGACCAATTTACTTTTAATTTTATATTCTTATGGGCTTCTTGCTGGTTCACTCCAAAAAGCACAGGCGGATGGATATCACAAACACTGATATGAAAAAAAAAAAAAAAAAACATGGGAGGAAAACATCACAATATCAAGTGAGCGAGTGCTCGGTACAGAGCGGGTTTACAACCACTGGTCTGGATGCAAAACAAGGAATGTTTCTCTTTTTGTTTCTTCTTCTTCTTTTTCTTCTTTTTCTCTGTTCTCTTTTTAAACAGTTTAGTCAAACAAAGCAGGCATATAACCAAGAAACCACTTGACGTCTACACGTGTTACATACCACAGAGACCTGCATGGAAAGGACGCTCGGTGATGCAGCACGCACATTATACATGCGTTTGATCAGCTCACTCACACGGTCTTAGTATTTGCACCCTCTGTTCATATACAGGCATTGCTTTTGCAGCATAATTCACCTAGCAACCATCGGCTGACAATCCATTGGAGAATTGGCCGGTAGTTATACAAATATTAAACAACCAGGCTGGAAAAAGAAACTCTTGGAAATGATCGTTGTTAAATGATCAACGTAAAAGTGAATAAACCCAGTCTCCTACCAACCTCAGTCATACACAACTCTTTGTAATAAGTCCTTCCAGGATTTCGCGGCCTTTTTTATAGATTGTTGCGACCCAAAATGCCTGATTTTGTGGGAGCTTTTGTAAAAAATTGCGATAAAAGTTGCGATGTCTCGTATGTTTGTTGCAATGAAGTTGCGAGAGAGTGAAAATTGCAAAAAAAGTTGCGATTTTTTTTGTATAGTTCTTTAAACTATACAAAACAAATAAGAAACTTGTTTCGGGGAGAATAAAACTACTCTGGGCTGAGTTTTCCTAGTAACCTTAACAAAAAGGCTCATGATGCTGCAAATGTTGGTATAATATGAAAATGGCTGGTGGATTTAAGACAGAAAATAATAATTTATTGAATGAATCAAATGTGAACATATGTGTCAGTGACTTGTTGATCTTTACATTGTTAGTTAATTTCCTATTCTGGCCTGGGACACACATTCAGTTTGATAAAGCACTTATTGGACTTTAACTTATCATTGCACTTACAATAACGAGAGTAGCTGTCCTTAATTTAGGTAATCGTATTGTTTCATCTCCGGTTTTTCCTACATCCACCGTGTGTGTTTGTGTGTTTGTAGCGTGGGGAACTGTATGAGCAGCAGCCCCGCCCGCTGCAGAGAGCCGACAGGATTGAAACAGCAGCCGCTGACTTTAGAGTGAAAAATCGTTACAGCGTACATTGATGTTAAAATGTATACAGTTTGGCAGGACGGTCTGAAATGTTTTGCACAATCTTTCGCTGTACGTTTTGTTGGTAAATGTGAGATGTTCAAGTATCGTCTCATATCGGAAACAAGCTCTCTCTCACTCTTGGTCAGTGGCACTCAGACGTAAAGTCTGGCACGTGGGACTGCTGGGATTGGTTGAAGTCGCGGGAAACTCCGGTTATTGGTCAAATTTGCGGAAAAGTTGCGGTGATTGGTCAAAATTGCGAGTCGCACCAAAGTCACGTGATTGGTTGAATTTGCGTGAATTGACGCGATCGCAACATCGCGAAATCCTGGAGGGACTGGTAATAGCATTTATGTTTCTTGCTAATAGTTCAAACAAACTCTTGTGGATTTGCCCATTTGGTATAGTTTGTTTAGACAGCTATCAGAGGAACTTTGGTCCAGGCCAAACTAGACTGTTTGGAAAGATGAGTCTCAGTGAACCAGGACTCTCAAAGACACAAAAGTGACTCAGATGACTAAGAAGTTGTTCGTAGCGTTTATGTGTCTCTTTGTAGCCACTCTTCATCTCTTTGTTTTCATTTAGCATTTCTTTGTAGCTGTTTTGCAGCTCCCTGACCCCTTTGGGATCCTGGGCTTGGTATGCCTGTTCAGTGACCCGATCATGATCATGATCGTGATCACAATCTTCTCCTTCTATTAACAAAATCGTTTTGTACCTAATCCCAATGTAGTTGCCAAGCATGTATATTGAAAGACTATCCAACTGAAAAGCACTGGCACAGAATATTTTGCACATTTGTTAATTAAAACTTAATCTGGGTGACACCATGTCTTCTGTTGTAAAAAATACTTGTGTATAATTGTCTTTTGTAGGAGGTAAATTAGAGTAATTCAAAATTCTTTGTGATCCTCTGAGTAGATTTGTAACAGACTTCGCTATTGGTTAGATAATCTTCCCAAGATCGGGGGAACCAAGCAACAGGGCCTCAGTGTCTGAACCCTGGCTGTACATAAACTTTAACGAATAGCTTATACGTTGCTTTATACTGGATACAGCCTTCCATTATTCCTCACTTAAAAGTTGAGTGAAAAGTATCTAAAACTCCCTACTAAAACCAAAACCACTTCAACCAGTGATTTGCCAGATGTGTGGAGCGGTGTGAGACTCTCTTTTTCACGCAGTTCCGTTTGAGTGACAAACAAGTTCAAGACCAGGAATGTCGCTGAGGAGAAATTGACCCAAAAGTGTATAGCTCAACCTTAACAACATGATCAAACAGCTCTTTCTAACAGTGTCATCCAAAAGTCACACCAATGGGTATCCATGTTTCTGTTGTAGATGTCAGAGTGCTGGGGGTAAACCAATAGCGAAGTCCGTTACAGGACAGACCATGTACAAAATATTGAAAGTTTAACTGTCTTCAGTCCGGTTTCTCTGCCAAAGCTTTAATCAGTGTACCTTGAGCAGACTGATCTCATAAAGTGGCGTATGTATGACACGCCAATTCGTATGCCATTATTGGCGTGTTATCAAGACGCATACTCTTAATAACTTTAATAATGTTCATGACAAAACCTGCATGAAGAAAAGTGTGTTTGCCTATTACACTTTCATCTTCAAATTGTATCTCGGGGTTGGGGATACGACTAGTTGATGCTGTGATTTTGGCAAGGTGTTAACAATCACAATATGTTGTAAACATATAAATTCTGCGGTGAACCCGTGCGTAATGCTGCATGATGGCACTGCTGGCACTGCTGGCCCTGCTGGCCCTGCAGGAGGACTACGGCAATAAAAGAATCAGGAGAAGAAGAGGCTTCAGGGACCATGACGATGACTGGCTAATATGCCGATTTAAATTGCCTAAAGCTGTGCTCTTGGATCTATGTACTGAATTGGGTCCACTAGAGAGGGCATCGCGCCGGAACTGTGCCATCTCGGTCCAAATACAGGTCCTTGCAACTCTGGGGGCAAGCGGCTGTTTCCGGAGGGAAATGTCAAACAGCTAAGTGTTTTATATAAATATTATATATAATCTTCAACTTTATCGCTTAGGCTTGTTTGGATATAATATATAGTTCTGTTAAATCTTATCATATAGGTCTGGTATATCGAAGCTGTCCCCGAGTGCCGTAATGCCTGCCATTTTGGACGTTTGAGAAGTTTTTTGCTTTTTCCCCGCCAGTCATCATGACTTGGCATGATTCGGCATGATTCGGCATAACGAAAGAACAACTGCCAGGGTCATTAACATACTGATCAGCATTCATGAGGTGCTTTGCATTGACTATTTATGGTTAAAAATGGGCGTGTACAGGGCGGGATAAGAGGCTGATTCACGTACGCGCTCTGGGTAATCTGTGATTTATAAAGGGAACATTGCTTACAGATGTGCGCGCACACACGTTTTTTTTAAATCAGAATTTTTTTTGGCGTACGCCATTTTTGGCTTTTGGGCGTACCTACACTTTTAGTAAGGATCCTACGCAGTTTTATAAATGAGACCCCTGGTGTTTATACTTGTGCGTTGGTGTCTGCGTCGAGCGGGCACGTGTGTGTGGGGAGTGGGTGATAGAGCGAGGGAGAAAGTGAGAGAGTGACGGCGATTAGTGTCGGAGCAAGTAGTGTCTCTAGAGTCATAGTGATAGAAACAAAATGTCTCCCCTGTGCTTTCTGACCAAGGTGGGAAATCTGTAGCAGGAAAAGTTAACCCTCTCCTTGATTTCATGTTGTTTATGGAGAAGGAGAACCAGGAAATGAGTCGGGGAGGGAAATGCAACACTACCAAGCCACGACCAAGCGACGTGTAGTTAAATTTTTCGAGAGGTGCACGTCAGGCTACGGCGTAGGGTCCGGCGTAGGTTCGTGTCTCCACGTACCTATGTACGTAGCAACGGCGTAGATTTTACACAGAAGTATAAATCACGCTTAAGGCGGAACAGAAAAAAAATTCAACTTTTGGAGAAACGCAACCTGACGTCACGCTGCGGCGGCCAATCACGTAACCGGCAATCAGACTGTCGAAAACAATAATGGTAAATATATAGTCCTTGTAAAAAAACACAAAGGGATGTCACAGAAATTGTCATTAAAGGGACAGTTCACCCCAAAATCAAAAATACACATTTATCCTTATACCTGTAGTGCTATTTATCAGTCTAGAGCAGGGGTCTTCAACGTTTTTTAAGCCAAGGACCCCTTATCTGAGAGAGAGACGGAGCAGGGACCCCCTACTACATATGTTGTATAAAATGGAGTTTCATATAAAACTGGGCCTACATAACGTGTATGGCGGCCTAAAGCCTTTATACATGCTGTACCTTTTTAGTGTACAGAATACTAAGCTATTAAATAATTGTTTCCGTGATTTTATAAATAATGTTTTAATGTTAAACATACATGTGGCACAGTGAATCCTTCGAATGAACTGTATCTGTGGATCTTAGTGACTACCTTACCTTATCATTGTGTTTTTTTCACAAATTGGCTATATTTGCTAATAATATGTTGGATTCATGTTAAGGCATTTTCATTTTTTTTTTTTTACTTTCAAAAAATTAATAATACTTTGGTGCCCCGTCTGCAGTGACTCTGAGGGCCGCCTAGGGGTCCCGGACCCCCTGTTGGAGACCTCTGATCTAGACTGATGAGTATCACTACGGGTAAGAGAAAAATATGTATTGAACTGAAGTGACACTCCCACACCGCTGCAGGGTAGCCGGACTACCTGATCTAATCTGAACGCAGCCTTAAGACCTCTACTGATGGGATTACCTACACATAGAGAGTTCATTGTGGGCAGTGATGGCTCTGGGAGAGGGTCTTCCCTTTTTTTCCAACACACAAAATCCCATAATTCGTTCTCACCGCCAAACCTAGAGAAAACTCCTCTGATCCTGGACAATGGCTTGGAGCAGCTGACTCTGCAGTGCTGGCAGTATGCATGTGTACGTGTGTGTCATTGCATTTTTTGTCAGGGTGGGGTGGGGCGGGGGCTAATGTGTGTCAGTTATCTCAGGGGCTACATAGTCTCTTGGCTGTCCTCCCCACTCTGCCTGCCTGCCTGCCTGCCTGCCTCTCTCTCTCTCTCATAGCTTCATCTTGTGGACCACAGGGACAGGCAGGACCTGGTGGATCTTGGCCCGGTCGGTGTCCACCTCCAGATGGATCCAGTCAGGGTGAAAGGAGCCCTTGAAGCCCACAAATGCCAGTTTATCTGCAGGGAGACCACATCACATTAACGTTATTGAAATAATCAGAGCGCCAGGGTGTTTTTTAGCCACACATTCACTTCTGAACAGCCCATTCTGAACAGGAGCCTCCTGTTCTAGTCAGTGGAAGCAAGGGGCTGTGATTCATAATAACTGTATGACACCAAGTAAAGTCATAAGGCTGGTTAATGTAAGAATGTTGCTGCTTTTCCAATAGTTTTCCAATTTAAACTTCCGTTAACATTTGTGACTCATGTCAACTCAAATCAACTTTATTTATACAACACATAGTCAAACACAAATGCTCTTAAAGGAACACGCCGACTTATTGGGACTTTAGCTTACTCACCGTAACCCCCACAGTTAGATAAGTCCATACATACCCTTCGGTTATACGGTTAGAAGATGGCTGTGTCTCATGTGACGTTGTTATTTGTACACGCTGTGACTATACAAATCACAACATGTAAATAGGAACATGTTGGCATTATTTTGTCACTTATTCGGAGCAGTAGGCTAGTTGGAACCGATTACCTTCAGGATCTGTGCTAGGCTAAGCTACCGGTGGAGCCGTCTGACAGAGTTACAACACGCAAGGAGATGAGTTAGACTTATCTAACTCTGGGGGTTACGGTGAATAAGCGAAAGTCCCAATAAGTTGGCGTGTTCCTTTAACATTTTGTGCTTTACATACAAAAGACAATTATAATAAAACAAGTGCAAAAACAATCAGTGAAGAGTATACAAATGCCAAGATATACAAGACACACAACACACGCACACACACACACACACACACACACACACACACCAAGAGATTAGCCATTAACCAGTCTTTTCTTTTTGATCTTCCTATGTAATTTATGTTTACATATTACCCTAATGTCTAATCGTTGATCAGAGAAATGTAGTTGCAACCTGACTGTTGTGTGTTGCTTATGTTGTTTTCCATTCTATCACTTTTGGTTGTGCCATTTTTGTTAGCTGTGTACATTTTTGATAGATATGTTTTTCGTTCTGCAATGTCCAAATGGCAGTATTTGGACATTCTTGTTACACTGTGACCTGGGTAAAATGCAACCAATGAAGCAACAGCTCCATCCAGTGCATTTCTGTTGAAAATGCAGTGTTTTGTCCAATGCATTCCAAGAACAGTATACCCACTAGCCCTTATTTATCAACCTAACGTAGAAACCAGTGCAGATATGAGCGCAGAAATCATCTTACGACAGGCTTCACGTGTGATTCATGAAACGTTCGTATCACACCAATCAGAGCGTAAGAATGGTCGTACATTGATAAATGCAGTGGCTGGAAACGATCGTAATTTAAATATCACGCCCCAATATATTCTGGGTTTTGAGGCCTCGCCCCTACAATTTACGACATGGTGAGACGTAATCCGGCTGAGAAGCGGCACTTTTCAGAGGTGGAGATTGAAACCCTGATATCTCAGGTTCATTTGCACTTACGTTTGTAGTTTTGTCAGCCTGAAAACTGGTATTTAAGGCTGTAGAAATAATGCGGAATGGAAAGAGATCACTGATGCAGTGAACAGTGTTGCCGTGGTAAATCGGACTCCAGCTGAAGTTTATTTAATGTATACATCCTTGACATATGTATGTTATAGTCCCCATAGTAATATACAGGCTTATATTGCAATCTCTTAGGCCTACATGGTTTACGTATATTTAAATAAACACACAGTAGCGGAGTTTATGCAGTGTCTTTTATTTTACTCATGTTTTTTACATGAGTCAGAACTGTGAGGGAGAGCGCGTGTCCTCCGCCCCCCGTGCTGGACCACCACCTCGACCCTGTCTCCTGACAGCAGAGGGGCTGGAAAAACAAGCCGAAATATATCGGTCAATGGCAGAAATAAATGTTGTGCATCGTCATGTTTCCTGTATTGAGTATCATTGCCAACCATAACAATATACCTTTTAAAAGCGAGGAATAATATCCTGTCTCCTTCGTATAGCCCCAGTTGGGGCTGTGCTGGACACTGCTCTCTGGGCATCGGGTCATCTGGCTCCAGAACCCCACAGGCTAAAACAATGTTGCAGAATTTTTCTGCCGTGTATAGTAGGGTCCCCCCGCTGATGCAAGACCATGAGCCATCTGCCCTTAATCAATCCGAGGCCCGTGTGCGTACGTGTGCACTGTTGTACCAGCGAATAGAGGTCTTTTAAAAGAGCCAGATCTGCCATTGCTGATAAGTGATCAACTGATGACTTCTCCTTCTCCTGATAAACTTTGTATATGCTGCACCGCAAGTCCACACTGACTCGAAAACTTGCGTACACGAGTTCAGACCAGACGTGTGATTTTATTGCAGCCTACGCTCACGTTCAAATTGATAAATTGCAGGAATCGGCGTACGCCCGTCCTACGCCTGTTTTTGGTCGTACACACGCTTCATAAATGAGGGCCATTGTGAGCACATTGATCTCAGCAGACCTAGAGTTAGTTACCTTTCAATTTGATGCTTTTGTCAGCTCCAAGTCTTTCAAGGACTTTAGTCCAGGATCCTCTGGTAACCAGACGGCCCTTAGACGTAATGAGGACGATGGAACTACAGACAGAGTGAGAGACAGCGCATCATTTTAGTATTCACATGTAGCTGAAAGTAGCTGCATGTATCTCTTAAGCTGTGTGTTATACTGGAGCCTGAGACTCTAGTTTGTCAAATGGAATGATCATGAAAGCATTTGGCTCAGTGTATTAACACTTTGCGGCAATTCAATTCAGTTCTTTTGGAGGCCCACACATCCAAAAACCCCAAAAAAGGAAAAAAGTTGTCACAACATGATGGTAAATCACAATGAAGTATCTTAAACAGATTGGTAGAGCAAGCTGTTGAAGGATTTTTAGTAGGGCTGTCAAAATGAGCGCATAATAACGAGTTAACTCAAATTCGTTTTATTCGGGCCGCTCCGTAATTTGGGAAATCAGAAAGCAATACAGCTGTAACGTTGTGGGCAGCTAGCAGAAACAAAGCTCCTTGAGCAAAAATGGATAAAGAAAATGGCAGGTTAATTTCCAAAGCCCTTCCAGATGGTTCTCTCCACAAGACTAAAGTTATGTCCCCCACACTTACAACACCTCTGAGTTGATTTGAATGCACTGTAAGTAGGCGAAAATATCCTGTTTAAAGAACATTTAGAACAAATAAAAAATGTGATTAATTTGCGAGCAACCGCAAGTTAACTATAGACAATCATGCGATTAATTCTGATTAAATATTTGAATCGATTGACAGCCCTAGTTTTTAGTGTAGTTGGGCAGGAAATGAGCAGCGTTTACCCGTCTCTCAGTCCACTGACGTAGTTGTCGATCTGTGCAGGGATGCCCTGTAAGATGGAGTTCCTGAAGCCTTTGTTCTCCACCACCTTCCCATCATGCCCGTTGATCACTGTCAGCTGCACCCCGTCTTCTGGTTGGTACAACTTCCTGCCGTTCACCTATCACAACAGAGCCGGCCAATCACACTACAGTTCTGGGATCTATAAAATGCCGGCACTGAACACTGCAATACTGTCACTAGGTTAATTCGAGATAAACTGCGCCTCGCCTGTAAAGTGGACGAGAGCAGGCGGGAGCAGCCGGGGGCGGTGACAAAAATCCGCTGTCAAGTCGGACAGTTTCCAGCCGATACCAGCAGCCTTCCAGCTGAACAGGAAGTGACAGAAACATTATGGTCCGATTCCGATTTAATAAAATGTTATCAGACCCATATATCAGCACCTACACAGTCTCCAGTTGTTTTTATTATGACAGAGTAGCTGTTAAAATGCTCTACATGCGATCTGTTGCTGATTTTAATTAACAACACACTGTAGATGATCCGTAATCTTAACAGATTGAGTTTCTCTGACTTCTAAACGTCACTATCAGCCACACGTGTTCTGTACAGAATAAGCCTTTAAATCAAACAAATAGCAGTTAAAATCCCTCCAAATCAAAATCAATAAAAAGTTTATATAAAACGTTATCAAGTCGATTGTGAACCAATCAGCTGTCAGCTGAGTGGCCGGCGTTTCCCAGCATGCTCTGAGTCCGTCTGGGTCTTGCAGTCGGTGGAGAGCAACTGCGGCGCCTGGCTCTAAAAACTGCGGCCGCCTTGATCTCGTGAGGTTATCGTTGCCAACGTGTGCATGACGTCAGAGCAAGTCAGGATCAAGTCAGACACAAATCTAACCGGCATGCATTGGGCGGCGATTGCCGGTGATCGATTCTGCGCAGATCTGGCTCGTCTCGAACGAGCCTAATAATTCAGCAGCACTGACATCAAATAACACAGGCCATATATAACATGTCAGAAAAAACTAACATCACTTTATATAGCACTTTTAAGACAAACTGGGGTTCAATTTGCTTTATAAAAAAAGGAGAATAAGGCAGTATTCCTCAAAGTCAATTCAATTGTACTCATAGTGTCAAATCATAACCGGTGGTCGAGTCGTGGTCCACTAGATTTAGTCATTTAAAAGTCAACTGTGTTTCTCAAACTCTCTGCGAACAATTCCAAAGCCCAAATAGTGAGTAGCATAGATGTGGTGTTTTCAATATTAAATAAACTGGTATGTAAATTCAAACTGATATTATTTGATTTGGCTGTTTTTTCCGTGTTGTCGGACTTAAGCTATGAAGCCATGCGACAATGCCTTCAATTTATGTCACAAATGATCACCGTGACCTTTGGAGAAAATGCGGAGGAATAAAATTCATGGTCGCTGCATTCTCAGCATAAGCAGCAACATTCTTCCCAATGAGATGGCAACAGAGACAATGAGGGAGTCAGCTATTTGTAAAAATTCATTGTAAAAAGTCATTTAGTTTGGCTGTAATTTGCAATAGTCTGTTAAAGTAGGAGGCCTGTTGTTTTGGGGGTTATTTTGACAGTTAGGTGGTCTGTGAGTTTTTTTATATTGGGTAAGTGGTCCTTGGTCTGGTCTGGACTTCACACATTTGAAACATGTTTGTGCAGATGCTAGGCTGATCTCTGGAGATCCTTTCCACAGTCTTTATATAGTAGCATGAACCATGAGCCCTGGTCAAACTCAGCCAACAGCTGGGCTCCTCGTGTTTAGGAATTCTGTAATGGACATATCCCCTGCATCCCCCCCCCGAAATCTATGCCTACGGTATCACCTGACTGCGGTGGCAGTTTTAATCACATACGATACAGAGGGGGGGGGAATGACAACAAATGTTCCGTTACCGCCTCTCCAACTTAATCCTTGTCATGAGTAATGTCAGACCTGCCCTATTGGTCATGTATCATGATGTAGCAGCTATCTTAACCCAAACAGGGGGCTAGAGATATATGCACCTGCTGGACAAAGCCATGATCAAGGATGGAGCCACATGTTGTAAACATTCAGAGCCATGTTTTTTTCTTTAATTTTGTGGAAGCATTTTTCAGTCAAAGGTGAAACAACACAGATATGATGGGTTATAGTGGGACCTGCCATGCCTGCCCCATTAACTTCAATAGAACTGACACCAAAGTCTGGCACCAATACAAAATCCTAATGACGTATAGTCTTTATCCACGACATTCCACTTCCGGGATTGCTCCGGTGCCGCCGAAAATTCCGGCGGATTTTCGTCTTTTCGGCCGGATGTCCGTTACCTTCCTCTTTTTATTGTGTATTGGCGTTCTAAACTCCAGTGGATTTATGAGCACTATGGTTAACTGCTCCTCAGATCTCTGCAGGGTTAGACAGCTAGCTAGACTATCTGTCCAATCTGAGTTTTCTGTTGCACGACTAAAACTACTTTTGAACGTACATGTTCCACCAAAACAAGTTCCTTCCTGAGCCTATTTTGCAGAGGCACCATGGCTCCGTCCGGAGCTTATCGCCGCCCAAGACGATTGTGATTGGTTTAAAGAAATGCCAATAAACCAGAACACGTTTTACTCCCATCCCAGAATGCTGTGTGGACTAGCCAGACCTTCCTCCGCAGCGCTGTGAAGGAAAGTCTGGCAAAGCGACACTAAATGACGTATAACTGTACAACTCATCGGTGTATAAGTGAAACCTGTATTGTGTCTCTGAATGATACTTTCTCAATACTGTATGTTATAATAATTTCTGTTCAGTAACCCACAACCAGTGATCTAAGTCTAAGCTGTTGACCACAGTGACAGTAAGTGTACACCTTGTATTCTCCTGTGTGTATACCACACAAATACCTCAGTGAAGGCAAAGTCCTCCTTGATGTGGAAGAACCGAGTATTGTAGGACTCCAGTCTGACCTCCAGGAAGTGTTCTGCTGAGTGCTAAGAGGAAATAAGCAAATAAACACCAATGGAATGAATACACAATATTTGGCATTGCACAGAAGTAATTTAAAGTCAGTTTTCACTCACCACAATCACAGAGCTAAACAAATGACATTAAAGAATCACAGCTGCAAAATGTCACTTTGACATAAAAAAGATATTATATTTCTAATGACTGCTGTGGGTAAATTAATTTCAGCAGCAGTAAAAGTGAACAGGATAGAGCCAAGAAAGAGGCGGAAAGTCGACAAAGAGTGTGAATAAGGATAGAACAAATGGGGCATTCATTTGATGGAATATTTTTCTTAGAAATAAGGTACATGCCTACAAAGTTTAAAACTTGAGTGCATGTATGTATACAAGCTGTGTTTGAGATAGTAAAAACACACCTTGTGAAAATATACAAACCTAGTAAATGTATTCAGTATGAACATATCTGAAAATGATCTTCAACTGTAATGCATGTATTAAGGGCCGTCCACACCAAGAACGATGACTAAAACGATAACTATGGAATATATAGTTTTTTAAAAATGGTTCTTAATCCAGTGTATGATGGAGTCATAGAAACACTAACAGTATTCAGTTTTCCTTGGATTGGGGTGGCACCTAAATCATGGTTGCAGCTGCCGCTGTGGTCCTGCTCAGCGCCCTACTACGCCCTGCTAGGCCATACTATGCTCTGAACTGCTATAACTATTATTTCTAGTCATAGTTCCATTATCTTTAATAATCTATAATTGCCACTGTTCATCATACCAACTGCTATAATTACTATGAATCATATTTCTCCATATCTGTATATCTGTATCAGTGTCTCTATGTCCCAACCGGCACTGGCAGATGCCCACCCACCAAGAGCCTGATTTCTGCCTAAAAGGAAGTTTTTCCTTGCCACTGTTGCACTAAATGCTTGCTCTTGGGGGGAATTATTGGAATTGTTGGGTATTTGTAAATTATAGAGTGTGGTCTAGACGTACTCTTCTGTAAAGTGTCTTGAGGTAACTCTTGTTATGATTTGATACTATAAATAAAATTGAATTGAATTGAATTGACAGCCAATCAAAATCCATCGGAATTTAAAACATGGCATGACAGACACTGCATAGAGAAGGTGTGTTTTTTCCACACATGTAGTCAATGGCATGTAGTAGTAAGTAGTACGTAAAGTCATTTGTTCAAGCAGCAATTACGACCTATATTTACATTTCTAGTGGCAGAGACTAGTAGTCGTAGTATGAACAATGGGAGCAAAGCAGGAAGTAAGGTGAGGAAGTATAAGAGGGCCAAATTTCCACGCAAGTGGGCATTCACACCAAGAAAAGTGATAGAGAGATTTTCCGCAGGGTTGTGCCGTGGAGTGTCAAAGAAACGCACCACCCCCCATTCAAAAAGTTTTTGCTTCTGTGTTTTTCGGACCATTGGACGGCCGACACAGGCAGTGTAAACACAGCCTAAGGTGGCAGGTTGGGGCGGGGGTGTTCATACAAACAAACACAGGACCTTCATCCAGGAGACCGGAACAAACGGAGCTTCGTCAACTCTGTGTCACATGCATAACCGGAAGTGACTATACTTTAGGGCTGGGACGATTCGTCGACATAGTCGACGTAATCAATTACGTAAATGCGTAGACACAAATAATTTGCGTGTCACGCATAGAAATCTATAAATAACTGGCTGCCTCCAGCAACAGCGCAAGTATGGATTCCTCGAATGTACAACAACGGAAACAACAGAAAAAGGAGTATTTTACTCTTAATGCCAACAACAACGTGGTAGTCTGTAGACTTTGTAAAATGCATCCCTGAGTCAGGATAACAGCAGCAACACACTGTAAGTTCTGCTCACCTTTTTGTCCCTTTCCCTGCCAAGTAGAGTTTAGATTCTCTGCCCGAGCCCGTGCCCGAACTTGACCCACAGGCTGGGTCGGGCCCATATGTCCCGCCACTATCCTCGGGCCGGGCCCTTCATCAAGTATTTGTGGTTTTTTAATCATTCCTAATTGGGTGGGGAGAAAGCTATGCCTCTGCAGCTTCTCCTGTAGCTCTGGGTATATGTCCTGCACTGACTTGAGTGTGAGGTAAACTGTGCTAAAATCGTGTCTCCCCCATCTGTAGCACTGTCTTCGATAATTGCACAAACAGGCCAGATTGTTTCAGATATCTCATGAGTCCTTTATATGATCAATTTTTTATTCTTTTTATATTTTTGAACATACAACATACAGAACAAACAAATACAATCCACACAAGAACAACAAGAATCACACCTTGCCTAGTCGCTCTCCTCTAATTCTTGTAGTGTTGAGGTCATTAGGACTGATACTTGTGCTGCTGCGTTTTTCCATAGATCTATAGTCGACTTGGCTTTGTTAATCCTTGCTGTAGAGAGCTCAAGCATAACTATGTCTAGGAAGTACGCCAACCACTGTTTTATACAAAACGAGTAGGGGGGGAGCCAGCGTTGAGCTATCATTTTCTTGGTTGCGGTTGTTCCGGCTAGCCAAATGTTCTTCTGTCTCCCAGGCAGGTGTAATTTAGAGTCATCATTAAGTAACAAAACAATCGGGTCAGTAGGAATTCGACATCCTATCACATCACATTTTATTGATGTTGTTTTATTCCAAAACTCATGCACCTGTTCACACTCTCAGACCATGTGCAGGAAAGTTCCAGTTTGTTCAGGTTGACAGAACATGCAATAGGGAGTAGGAATAACTTTAGAGACGTATCTCTTCTGAGGAGTCCAATATGTCCTATGGCATATGTTGAAGTGGATCTGTTGGTGATTTGGGTTCTTGGAACAGTGGGCAATGTCCCAAACTGTCTCCCAATTAATTACATTCCTCTCAGGGCTCAGCTCTCGCTCCCATTTCTTTACTATTGGGAGTTCTCCTACGGATACTTGCATCAGGTTAGCATAAACCTTGGACACTAATCCTCTCACAGGAGAATCAACAAGCCATTTAATGATTGGGTGTGCCTCAAGACTGTTCCCCAATGACACTCCATAACATTTTAGGGCTGACCTTAAGCGAAGATAAAAGAAGAAGGATGTCCTAGGGACCTCAAAGCTAGCTCTCAGGTCTTCAAAACTTAACATACCTTTCTCACTGAATAGCTGGTCTAAAGTATAAATACCTCTGTCACTTCACTGGTTACAAGTAAAGGGTTTGTTACCAGACATTAGGTGTGCATTGTGCCATATTGGGGTATTCAAATGCCACTTATTGGTGTATCGTAAAGTTGGTCAGTGTGTTGGTGATAATAGGGCCATAGGCCACTTTTTTGGGCACACACCTGCAAAAGCAAGGTCTTGCAGTCTTAGACTTCCAGTGAGGTTTTGCTCTATTTCTCTCCATGGGACTGTAGATGAGGGGTTCATCCACACTCTGAGGGCATGGCCTCCCGTGTTTGTGGTACGTTGCAGGGTAGAGTATTTTAGCCTAGGTTGTTTATTATTCCAAATATACTGCTGAATTACGGTGTCAAGTTTCTTCCAGAAATGTATTGGTGGGGATAAGGGGATCATTGTACTCAAGAAATTCACACGAGGAACTATGTTCATTTTAACAACATCGTGGACCGTAGCGATGCCGGCAGCACAGACCAATTGGCCAGATCCCTTTGAACATTTCTTCATTGGGTTTAATCTGGACATTACATATTTTTTTTTGCCTTATGGCTTGGGCTAACGGTTCAAGAGAGATCACAAATAGCATGAGAGAGAGCGGGCATCCCTGTCGCGAGCCCCGTGCGATGGGGAATGGCTGTGAATGTAGGCCATTGGTTGAGACTATGGCCGTGGGATTCGCATATAAAGTACGTACCATGTCAATGAATTTGGCTCCCAAACCAAGCTTCTCCATTACTTGCCACAAGTAGTTCCACTCTAGGTGGTCAAAAGTCTTTTCTGCGTCCAGTGATAAAACTGCTGCCGTTGTTGGAAGGTTTTTGGCTTCTTCTATTACATGGAATAATCTGTGTATATTGTCTGCAGCGGACGCTTTGGTATAAACCTGATTGGTCGGGGTGGACTAACTTCTCAATAAAGCGTTCTAGGCGTAGTGCCAAGACTTTGGAATAGAGCTCAATATCAGTCCCAATGAGGCTGATGGGCCTGTAGTTTGAGCACTCCGTGGGATCTTTGCCCTTTTTGTGTATGACCAAAATTAGTGCAGTGTTGGTTTGTTGATGAAAGGTGCCTCTCTCTATGGCTGAGATTAAAGTTTGTAAAATGATAGGTCCTAGTATGTCAAAGTACCGTAGTAAAAGTTCTGATGGAATTCCATCCAACCCCGGTGTTTTCCCTTTCTTAGCTGTTTTTCCTCTAACATTATAGGTTGACCCAGTTCACCTGCCTCCTCTGGGTCAAGAAGCGGCAGGTTTAGCAATTTCAGGAACTTTTGGCACTGCGTCGGATCCAGATTGCAGGAGGATTCATACAACTTTGAATAAAAGGATTGGAAAGTGGCGGTGATATCTTTAGGGTTCGTTGCGATACCTCGGTCCATGTGGATGCTGTTGATAGCAGCTCTGGACTCGCTTTGTTTTAATTTCAGAGCCATTAAAATAGTAATTTTGCCTCACTCTGTGCATTATGAATTCAGCTCTCCTTCTTAGCAGATCATTTAGCTCTGCTCGATTTGTGACTAGAAGAGTATGTGTAGATTTAGAAAAACACGTCTTTAGAGACTGCTCTAACGATTTACAACGTTCTTCCAGCTCAGCAATCCTTGCCTCACTCTTTTTCTTCAAACTGACCGCAAAGGAAGATGTGAAATCTTGAATAAATCCTTTAGTGGCTTGCTAAATGTACGCCGGGTCTGAAACTGAGTCAGTATTGATTGATATAAATTCCGCCAGCTTGGCTCTAAACTCTGTATCAAAAGCTGTGTTTTGGAGAAGGGAATTATTAAATTGCCACATTCTAGATCTTTTTCCTAACATATCACAATGGAATGTGGTTATCAGTGCATTGTGATCAGACAGGATTGCTGGTTCTATTGCTATCGTGTGGAACATTGCCTTAAGTTCACTGGAGCACAAAAAATAATCAATGCGGGAGTGGGTGAGGTGACGTGTGGAAAAGAAGGTGTAATCCTTGCTAGTAGGATTGTGCATCCTCCATATATCTGTAAGATGATGAGATTCCACAACTGCTTTAAACATGTCCGATATGTGTTTTTGGGCTTTCGTGTGGTTGACCCCTGATCTATCCCGATTTAAATCTAGTACCGTGTTCATGTCTCCCCCTATAATTAGTGAATAGTCACTGAGAGATAGCAATTCATTTGTTAGGCGTGGGAAAAAACTTTCATCATATGTGGCCGGTGCGTATACCGAAACGAAGGCTATTTTCCTACCCCTTATCGTGGTACATATATATGATATCCTGCCTGATAGGTCTTTACTACTTTTGTCTATGGTGAGTGCGCATTTCCGCGACAGCAACACAATGGAGCCCTTGGTTTTGGTGTCGTCGCTAGATGAAGCAGCAACTTTGAAATATTTATTTTGTAGACGATTTACATCTCTTTTACGTAAATGTGACTCTTGAATAAGCGCCACATCTATGTTCTTCCTTCTTAAATAGTCCAGGAATTTAGCTTGTTTGATCGGTCCGTTTAGCCCCCTGATGTTAACTGAAAGGATTGAAAGTTCAGCCATCTTCAAAATGTACATGTATACATGTCTCGAGTACCCTACCGGAATCCACTGATAAATTTGTAGCAAAGGGTGAGCTGTTAGATCTAAGCAAAGTGTGGTGAAAACATAAAAAATAAAATAAATCCCCTAGCCCTCCGAGACCGCAGACCCCCTTCCCTCTCTGTAAGATACGTGGCTGCATCAAACGCAGCTCGCACAAAAACTCCAGCTCAAAACTGCCCCTCCTGTCTAAAGTCACAGGTTAACTGAAACAGGTGTAGTGCTTTCCTATGTTAAACATGAACAATGTTACAAAAAACCTTAAAACTAAGTCCCAACCATCCATGTAGGAGTAGTAAACATAGATTATAAGATGGAGTCTAATCAAATGCTCCTTATAACTCGGCTCCCAAGCTCATATACTATGTTTCAACCAGCTATTAAGCTCTGAAATAGGTTGTGTGGAAAACAAACCATGTAAGAGTAGTACATATAGATTATAAGATAAGTGTTTATCATGCTCTTTCAGTCTAATCAAATATTTCTTTACAGCCTGGCTCCCAAACTCACATACTATGATCCAACCAGCTATTAGCTTCTGAAGTAGGCTATGTAAAGTGAGCAGTCCGTGTCCATCATGTTTTCAGCCTAATTAAACATTCCTTTTTGCCAAACTTACATGCAGTGTCCTCGAGTTAAACTTGCACAGTGTTCCAGATACGCTAATCCACAGTCGCGGGGTCCCCACGGCGTCCTCTGGGTCCGATGACAGCTCCCGGTCCGGTCGCGAAGCGGCTCGCGTGGGTGTCACGTCCTCCTCCAGATCCTGACAGAACCTGTCCGCTTCCTTGGGTGCAGTGAATGTGAGCGTTCTCCCTCCGTGGGTTACTCTCAGAGTTGCCGGATAAATAAGAAAGTTTGGGATGCCTTTAGCAAGCAGCTTACACTGCACTCCTATAAATCCCTGGCGCTGTTGGACGGTGAAAGCACTGTAGTTAGGCTTAAAGTGCAGCGTTGCATTGGAATTACGAATTGGGCCTTACTGCTGTACTTGTCTCGCCCCCTGGATAATTGCTTGACGGTTTGACTGGTATCTCAGACACCTGTGAATCAGCGTGCGCGTCGTTGTACCCTTGCCGTAGATTCTGTGCGCCCTGTCAATTTCGATGGTAGCCCTGTTCCGTAAGGAGGGGATCCATTTTGGCAACTGATTTTGCAGAAATCCAACTGGGTCATCTTTTTTGCTGCCCTCTTTTAGTCCAATAATGCGCACATTGTTTCTTCTTGATCTGTCCTCCAGTTCGGCTAACTTCAACTCAAATTTCTTCTGGTCATCAATGCAGGCTTTCACCGTGTTTCTCATCTGTCTGTTGTCTCTTTGCGCCTCGTCTAGTCGTTGTACTAGGTCTCTTACTATAGTTCCCTGCCTCTCAAGCTCTGTCCTGATGTGTTGTAGCGAGGTGTCAATTTCTGCTAACGCTTCCTTCACTGCGATGCGGACCGCTGATTGAAGCCAACTTTGTTGTTTTTTCAGGACCTTGGTCATAACCTCCTCCATGCGTAAGTCCGCGTTAGCATCAGAATCCTTGCTAGCCGTCGCCATGTTGGCAGAGTTGGCAGAGTTCTGTGCTCGGGTAAACGGCAGGGAGACCTGTTTTTTCGCTCCTACAGGCATTCCAGTCACCGTGGTAACAAATGAAATGGTTGACGTTGAATAAAAAAGAACAGACCTGGTTTTTAATGAAAATGCGGAAGTGGGCGAGGAGCTTCAACTTCGAGCAGCCATGCAAACGTCGGTCACGTGATCTCCCACCTTTATAACGTCAGTTATAACGGCCCACGTATTAAAAAATTGTCGGGTTTAAATTGGGCTCGGGCTCATAATTCCAGTTATAGTGACGGGCCGTGCCGGGGTCGGACACAACGTGCACTGTAGACGTGTGCGATTATCAACACAATGACACGGAATGTGTTCCCACTGGTACGTTAGTCCATTGATTCGTTTTAATGCCCCGCTATGACTTAACATTAAGCTTCATCAAACGCTGTCAGTCGGCAGAGTTATTTTTTTGGTTTACCATCATCATGAGTGACCCAATCGATTACAGACTGTTATATTAGACACTCACAACTTGCCTTATGTTGGATTTATTTGATACATCTGATTTCATATGTTGCTAAAATTACACTTTTTTTTTACTGTAAGATTAAAGGAACAAGAGCTTATTCATTATTGTACCTACTACTGTTAAAAAAAGCAAATACAGGCTACTCTTTTTGCACTTGCTCGGTTTACTTTAAGTTTTTATTTTTGTATTCATCCTGAAAGTGACTTTATTTTGTTGTTGGATTGACATCTGGCTTCAGGTTGCACTACAAATTAATTTTACTTGAACAGTGCAGTGTTAAACAATTTTAATAAATAGAGACTAAAATTTGTTTTGTGTAAATTGTTAATAATTGAGCAATGGGAAAATAATCGCTAATTGAAAAATTTATTGTTAGATTAATCGAAAAATTAATCGTTAGATTAGTCGACTAAGGGACTGTTCGTTATTTAATTAAAGGGCCACCGGAGGAGTTTTGTGGCCTCTAACCTAAAAAGACGCGACCCTCCCCTTGTCAGTAATAATTTTCCTATGACCCTCCAAAATGATTTAAAAAAAGGAATGACCCTCCCCTCACGTGCAAGTTTGCACTTAGCAAAGATTTTTACAGCCATGATGTACAGGAGTTAACCTCTGCATTCTCATCTTACACATCACACTCCTCTGTTATGGTGTGGTGGCCATTTCAGTAGATTTACTTACTAACGTTGTGGAAACACAATAAGCATGGAAACTAAATGCACACTTCATGCATTACTGCATTACTTCAAATACTAAGTTACTCCTCTAGTAAACTAGTATTCATATGAAATAAAACAATAAAACATTGAGACCATTCAGCAAAGGATGCTGGGATATAACCAATTCAACACTGGTTGCTATGGACTTGTCACTATCGTCATTGCATATTTTAGCACATAGGTAAAGCTGCCGAAGTTGAACATTATATTCCAAAAAACATATGTTTATTTTTAAAGTTTTTAAGTTACATTGTAACAATTTAATAATTCGCCCTTATGAAATCCAATCGCGGCACGGCTGTTTTGGAACGCAATAGACAGACGCTTAAATTCAACTAAAATGTAACAGTGAACAATCAGTGTTGGACCTACAGTCTGTTGAGATGCCTCTCCAAACGCAGAAACCAAGCGCAGTCACACCATAAAACGTTAAGACACGTTGAGAAAAAAGATCCGCATTTTGCTGTAATCCAATGACACGAAAAAAAAGTAATCCACAGCGATCAGTAGATCCACAAAAAGGTAAATGACACGGTGTATCCAGCAAGGTCTATATGAGCGTCACATACGAGACCTCTCCACTTCGCCGTTTAAACAAAGTGGAATAAACGTATAAAAGTCCAAATCTACACAAAACCCGCAATCAATTAGTAAGCTGACATCACATTTATATACATGGCATTTAGGAAACCTTTATTGCAAGGTTGGCATGGCAAGAT
>NC_050175.1:33394300-33481800 GCF_008315115.2 Sander lucioperca
TTATTACTAACTTAGCTCTGGGGAGCTTATTCCCCAGAGTCCATGTGTTTTCTCGCTTCGCAGTTTTCCTTGGATTAGTGTGGCACCTAAATCATGGTTACAGCTGTAGCCGTGGTCCTGCTCAGCGCCCTGCTACACCCTGCTACACCCTGCAGTGCCCTGCTACGCTTTGCTTAGCCCTGTAAGGCCCTGCAGTGCCCTGCTACACCCTGCTACGCCCTGCAGTGCCCTGCCACGCCCTGCTTAGCTCTATCATGCCCTGCAGTGCCCTGCTACACTCTGCTACACCCTGCAGTGCCCTGCTACACTCTGCTACACCCTCCAGTACCCTGCTACAACCTGTAACGCCCTGCAGTGCCCTGCTACGCCATGAACTACTACAACTACCATTTCTAGTCATAGTTCCAATATCGTTATTGGGACTATAATTGCCACTGTTCATCACACCCCCAACCGGCACCGTCAGACAACCACCCACCAAGAGCCTGGGTCGAGTTTTTCCTCGCTACTGTCGCACTAAATGCTTGCTCTTGGGGGAATTATTGGAATTGCTGGGTCTTTGTAAATTAGTGTGGTCTAGACCTACTCTATCTGTAAAGTGTCTTGAGATAACTCTTATGATTTGATACTATAAATGAAATTGAATTGAATTGTATGAACTGATGGGACGTTGAAGGTAATGAATGCCTGGGAGCGTAGGCTGGGACTGCAGTGCTTGCATGTGACTGGATAAATATGTTGGCAGCAACCCAAGCATGGATTTGTAGATTAAGTTATACTAGTGCAAAAGTCTACGTATGGATAACGATGACCAATTGAGCAGTGCAGTTGAGTTGAGAGTACAGAGTGCACAGTACACCATAGAGTGTATGCACCATCAATGGAAACATCCTGTTTGGGCTCTAAACTGTCAGGGTGAACTCAGGCCATGGGGAAAAGCTTACATGCTTTAAATGACAGCCAGATTTTATGCAGTTTAAATAGCTGAAGGCCACACTGTAACCACTGTCTGAAGGGAGCAGCGGTGGAAGAAGTAATCAGATCCTTTACTTAAGTAAAAGTACCAAACCCACACTGTAAAAATACTCTGTTACAAGTCCTGCAAGGAAAATGTTACTTGAGTAAAATGATTTAAGTATCATCAGGAAAGTGTACTTAAAGTATTAAAAGTGAACATATATATATATATATATATATATATATATATATATATAAAAAATCTTTCATCCCCACTGCCATCACCACACTGAACAGCCATACACATCCAGCAGCTCCATTCAGGCTTCTTTTTGGCACTATTTGTGCATTTTGCACATGTTTGTACGGTTAACGTTTTTACATGGTTTCTATATGTATCTTTATGTTCTTATATGTATTTTATGTCATTTGAGCCTGCCCTGTCAAAGACACATTTCTGTAACTCCTGACAGACAATGCAATGTTTCTTATCTTTCTTAAAAGTATTCAATGCAGAAAAATCCTCACATTTTAGAAACTGGAAACGATCCAAACAGTTCTGTGTTTAATGGTCTAATCATTTCAGCTGGACTCTGAAATGTAGCGAAGTAGAAGTAGAAAGTGGCATGAAAAGAAAAGACTCAAGTAAAGTACAAATACCTCAACATTTGTACTCAAGTACTGTACTTGAGTAAATGTACTTAGTTACATTCCACCACAAAGTGAGGCTCTCCCCATTTCTGTGGTGAATCTTGGTCAATAGCAGGAGTGAAGGAATGAGCACTTTACTTCACTCACCATGACGTTTGGGAGCTGCCCTGTCATTTACAGAGTGTGGAGGAATCAGGGTGTTAACCCTGTCAGCCAACATCCAGTGTCATCATTCACAACATGTTTTGATGTTTAACCATAACGTCACTGTGTCCCTGTTCGGAAACCGTTCGCAGCTATTGGCTATATCCGGACACCTCCGGTCTGACGCAGTTTGCTGTCTTTTCGCGGTGCTTTTCCTGAGCGATCGCCCCCCGAAGTGCAAACAGAATTAATTTACACACTTCTAAGAATCTATGTATGAATATTCACACATAGATTATGTGTGATGTGTTACATATGTACATGGACATTCACATGTCTAATTAGTGTGCGAAAGTGACTTTGATGAGAGAAAGCATTAAGAACCCTTGGGCAACGCTCAGGTGGCAGTATGACTTCACATTCAAAGTGGAAATTTGGGAGCTTTTACTGCATCATTTGGAGTTGGTGAAGTACGTCTTCTAGTGTGAAGAACAGAAGTACGGTCCTGGATGTGTTTCCGCAACCGAAATGAACAAATTTTCGGCCCTGAAAATCCAGTGCCCAGTGAGTGTTTACAGCGGGGAGATAGGGGGGTCCGAGTATGGCCAAGGGTAGCACACGGCTAATTCACCGGTGTTAGCTACCTGTTGCATTACTCTTGTAAAATCAATGCTAAAGTAAATAGTTAAAACGATATACCGTTAGAAAGCTAAGAAGTTATATTTTAGTTTGACATCCTTAAATACCTCATATTATGCTCATTTTCAGGTTCATAATTGAATTTAGAGGTTGTACCATAATAGGTTTACATGGTTTAATTTTCCAAAAACACCATATTTTTGTCATATTGCACATTGCTGCAGCTCCTCTTTTCACCCTGTGTTTTGAGCTCTCTGTTTTAGCTACTGAGTGAGGCATCTCACTTCTGTTCCATCTTTGTTGGGAGTCGTATATGCGCAGTACCAAGGTAAGGACTACTAGCCAGTCAAAAGCAGAGTAGGGCAGGGCCTGACAAGCACGCTAGTGTGATCCAAAACAAACCAGCTTCAGCCGGTAACCATGGCTACAGCTCAGCCGTTTTCGAACCCAAATCTGATCCCGAAACACAGGCAGAATAACCCGAACTAGCTTTGCAACTTCGACTGGAGCAAGATGTTTCAGACTGGTAAGTTATTTAAATGTTAAATACATTTTTCATACACTGACTCCTGGACATGTTGATACAACTGAATTCTTCGGGCCTCCGCTCTAACTAGCTTGGTTTGAGGGCTCGCCACACTAGCAGCTAGGCAAGCATTATAACGTGTGTTACAATGTGACGCTAAATGACGCGCGTTTGTCACGGAAGTAAAGGCTGGACTACAATAGAGCTGTTTGCAGCAGTTCGTGACCAATGTTTTCTGTGGGAGATGGTAACTACTTTGAGGTGGACTTTGGGCTTTTTCACTTTGTGAACCTATAACATGCACAAAAAAGATATATAACACAATGAAGGAAAGGGAAAAAGTAGAATAGCATAATATGAGAATTTTCAATGAACTGAAAACATAACAAGATGTTTATATTCATATTTGAACGGATAATTTAATAGAAGGTTAGCCAAAAAGTGTGTGGACACAGGTCTGTTAATGTCGTCCCTCTGTCTTTCTAAATTCTTTCTATAGCTGGATGGCAGTTCAACCTTCAACACTTCCTGAAGGGTTAGGTCATCAGAATGGATACAACATTCTGGAACCAACTGTCCACATTGCGCAGTGATTGGCCAGGTGTGTGGAGGTGTGAGCGAAGGCATGGTTTGAACTTCTCTTTCAAATGTTGCCCCACCTTCAGGTGTGGTCTTTCAGAACAGGTATAAAGACTTGTGTATTTAGAAGATGTTGGGCACTGTACAAACCTGAGCATGTGAACTGAGCAACTGGTGAGCAACAAACGGATTGTTGTTGGAGTGTCGCCTTCTCTCCCCTACTCAAATGTCGCTCCGGTCAGTGTTGAAATGTAACTAAGTACATTTACTCCAGTACTGTACTTAAGTACAAATGTTGAGGTACTTGTACTTTACTTGAGTCTTTTCTTTTCATGTTACTTTCTACTTCTACTCTGCTACATTTCAGAGAGAAATATTGTACTTTTTACTCCACTACATTCATCGGACAGCTTTAGTAACTAGTTACTTTACACATTAAAGGTCCCACGGCATGAAAATTTCACTGTATGAGGTTTTTTTAACATTGTTATGAGTTCCCCTAGCCTGCCTATGGTCCCCCAGTGGCTAGAAATGGCGATAGGTGTAAACCAAGCCCTGGGTATCTTGCTCTGCCTTTGAGAAAATGAAAGCTCAGATGGGCCAATTTGGAATCTTCCCTTTATGACGTCATAAGGGGAAAGGTTACCTCCCCTTTCTCTACTTTGCCTGCCGAGAGAATTTGGCCCTGCCATGAGAAAGAGAGAGACATCATGGCTTGCAAACGAGCAAAGCATGGCAGTTGGTCAAGGCCACACCCCCACCCTCCACCTTGCCCCCCCTCTCTCCTCCTCAATAGCATTTAAAGCTACAGACACAGAAATGGCACGTCCTAAGGAAAGCTCATTGTGGGACTGGCTCGTAGTGGCTGTAATTCTGCACCAAGGCTGAATTTCGGGAAAGAAACTTCAGATACAGTATTAGGGGACCACTAAGCATCCAAAAAACAGCATGTCATAGGACCTTTAAGATTTTTGCACACAAAACACATGTAGTTTATAAAATCTGATGTTTTATTATAAATGAAACTAGCCAACAATATAACGACCTACAAGTCCAGCTGAAATGATTAGACCATTAAACACACAACTGTTTGGATCCTTTCCAGTTTCTAAAATGGGAGGATTTTTCTTTACTTTAAGTAAATTTTCCGGATGATACTTACAGACTTTTACTTAAGTAACATTTTCAATGCAGGACTTTTACTTGTAACAGATTATTTTTGCAGTTCGGTATTAGTACTTTTACTTAAGTAAAAGATCTGAATACTTCTTCCACCACTGGCTCCTGTACTGGATGTTAATTTAGTCCATGAATGATTCTCACCTCTTTAAAACAACCCAGACCACAGTACCTGCAGTAAACATGCGTTCTGTGTGTAGGCGGTGTGTGGCTCATGTGTGCACTGACTTGTTGAAGTTGATGAGCCAGATGGTGACCTCGGCCGGCGCTGCCTGGTCCCAGTGGACGGTGTAGCCTTTGGCCAGTGTGATCACCGGCTGGAACTGTTGGTAGTGCTTCTTCTTCCCCAGGGCGCCCTCCAGTGTCAGGGGCCGGTCCGGGTACTCATCCTTCACTATGTGCATGTTCAGGTTGGCAGGGTTACGGGTCTGGACGTAGATCTGAAGAAAACCCACCACAGAGTTAGAAGGCTGATTCAAATATTTGGACAAGAAAAGTCTTATCCAATATCAATATAATTTCTTCTCAAGGGTAACTCCCGTTTTTTTTCAACCTGGACCCTATTTTCCTATGTTTTTGTGTCTAAGTGACTGATGGTAACAACAGTCTTTGACATTGGTCCAGTATTAAGCAAGACCGCTGCAGTGGCAGTCAGCGAAACAAGCTACTTTGTACAATGTAAGGCAATTGTGCAGCTTGTATTTACCTTCACAAAAGAGCTCATTTTGCCGCTGACAGGCTCAGATTAATATTCTAAGTGTCTGACAACATTGTGGAAAGGATTTCTAAGGAGGTTGACCTTTCTGTTAAAAAGGTTTTTTTTTAACATAAAAACATCTGTGAAATAGCATTCGCTAAAGCCACCAGACTCCATGTAAATAAACAATAATTTTAGCTTCATTCAAAGTCGACAGAAACAAAATAAAACTATGAAAAGCCGTTTTGGGTTGTCTTTCTACTTTTACAACCATCAAAACTCTAGTTGTGGTTGAAATAAACACATAGTTTACCAATTTACATATGAAAATATGTTGGCTCTACATACATTAAAAGTATTGTTTTATTAAATGGAGTCTGGTGGGATAATTGCTAGAGATCTTAGTGCTGTTTCTGGTTAAACAAAAATGTCTTAAAGAGGTTTTAAAAAAGGCCTATATTCATATGGATCCTTTCCATAATGTTGTCAGACACTTAATAATAATCTGAGCCTGTCAGCGGCAAAAACAGAACTTTTAGTGGACAAAAATTGATGATGCACATTTGCCCCAAAGGGTTACATTGCAGCCTGGTCTGTGGCTACTGCTCACAACCTTTTCGCTGAATACTAGACCAATTTCAAAGATTGTTGTTCCCATCAGTCACTTACACACAAAAACATAGGAAAATAGGGTCCAGGTTGAAAAAAACGTAATTACCCTTTAAACGGTCCCTGGACTCCATTGGCATGGACGAAGCACAATGGATGTTCAACATCCATGGTATAGGTGTTTCTGCTAATTGATCAATTTAGCTGTTCAGACTTGGACATAATTTTGATCAACACTCCTGATCTACATGGGAGTCTCCCAACTTTTAACCCTTTTTCCTGCACTGCTCCCGATTGGTAATTTGTCTAGCTAATCTCCCGATTCCATAATGATATGACTCAAATGGGTGTTTCACAGTCTCTGTGATATGTCCAGATTGTAGCATATGTCGTTTTCAAAGTTCAGCAAAAGTGTGTAGACATGTTTCCTGACTCTGCAATTGCTCGCAAATACGCATCAGGGAGAACCAAGACTATACCAGTACATTTGTTTGTACATTTTTGATTGCTATGGATTTAAGGCTCATTAAAAGTCAGTAAGTAAGTGTACATCATTGTATTTATTGTATTAGTTTGTGGTGTATGGTAAAATGAGGGCAGAGATGTTGCAAGTAAGCCATTCCAACAGATACCCCAGAAAATCTCTCTTTTTCAGAGCCCAATGTTGGCAGGTATGAAACATTTTAAAGAGGAAATAACACAAACGTCTATTTTACTAATATAACTGTTGAATTCATGAGCAATACAACACCCTTATCCAGTTCAAATCACTCAGTGGTTTCACTTCTACAGTGTTCCCTGGTCTGGTACGAGCCTAACCCTAACACTAATCCCTAACCCTAAACATAAACCAGCTCCGTCTTCTACTTGTGCTACTGTTATGCTACCTTTATGTAAGATTATTCCCTAATCTATTTTGGTTACAGTTGCTGTACAGCTACAGCATCTATTCAGCAAAATTAAATATGCTCACTTTAGATACAACTTTTAAATAAGAGGATTTCCTGCTAAGTGGAACATGTCCATGATCATTTGTGTACTGGACACAGAGATACAATTGATATAATACTCTGGTTAAAAAAACATGCACATTTCACAAAACACATTCAATACACTGACTGTTAGAAAAAACATTTGTGAAAAATTGCATAAACAATAGATAATCTTTCGTGTAGTTTTTTGTTCAGGGTTTCTTTTAGTGTTGATACTGTTACATACCGATACATTTCTATGATTCATTACACACACACTACAATACTTCCAGGGCATGATTTCACACAGAACAGGTATTATTATGAAAATGCATGTAATCAGCCAATACCAAAGATGGTGTAACAGGATGTAGATAAGTGTAGGTCTGTAACAATGATAAAATAATTGTCTAATTGTCAATTTTTGTGTCTTTGTTTAACCGCAATTAATTGCTAACATTACCTACTATAAGGTCCTAAGGTGTATGACTGGTAATTGTTGATGCTGTTTAGATATGCCAAATTGTAATTATATAAGTGATTATTGGTCAGACTATATATTTTTATTATTATTTCATTGTTAGTTGTTGGCACTTGACCCAATACACGTTCATAGCAACAAAAATGACAAGGGGGGGGGTACAGTTAGAAAAATGTTTTATGATAATAAAGAGGCGTGGTTTACTTCATAGGCTGTGTGTTTGTGTTATTACGTTTTCTGGGTCACATGACAGTTACATATAACCAAAAGATCTATCCTGGAAATTATTCAAAACTTTAATTTGTTTTAAAAAGTAATACATAAATAAATATTTTTAAATTTGACTGAAAGAGACAATTATATTAATTGCAATTTCTGAGACAATTAATTTTACAGCAACATTTGGAATTGTTACAGCTCTAGCTGAGTGTTTGTGATGATGGATGTGTGAGCCACCTGTGCGTAGTGGCCGCTGCAGATAGCAGCCTTCCAGTCGGGCACGTCGATGCAGTCGGGGTGCCGGAGCAGCCAGTTGTCCTCTTTGACCAGGAAGGCTCCAGGATACTCGCTGACCGAGCCGTCAATGTCATGGAAGATGGTCGTCTTGTCCCCGTCCATCTGCATCTTATTAAACCAGGGCCCCGGCTCCCCAAAGAACACCCGAGACGTGATCTACAGTAGAGAGAGGGAGTCAGCTGTTCAGAGTGGCTATTTTACTCCATGATCATATCCAAAACTCTCAAGCTTCCAAATGTACTGTACTTCTCCACTTTTTTCTCTCATCAAGGTGGAGAGGCCTCTGAAACAAAGCACTGGATGTCGTTAAAAAATGTTCAATACAGGTACCAATACCGTGACTTCGATACCGGTTCTTAAACGATACTTTTTTCAATACCAATTTTATAACCCATACACAGGAAAATTTTATGATTACTTTAATTGCATGTTGGGTGTTTTATTCAATTTCATAGCATTTGAAAAAAAAGGATAAAATGGTTTCAAAACAGTATCCTGACTAAACTTTGACACATACCAGTCTGTGATTCACTCAACATCCATTGATCATAACTATTAGTCAAAAAGAATTCATCATTTCTGCTTTGTTTGAACAAAACAAAATATGTATAATGTATAAAAAAGTATTGAGTTTGGTACCGAAACAACATTAAACATGGTTAAAGTGAACCCTAAACAATTGTCTTAATCTGATTTTAATTTATGCAGTTTACTGTAAATGGGACATCTGGTGGTGAGGACATCTCGTGGTGAGGACAGCTTACCAAATTTCTTAATTGCTAAAACCAAATTTCAGCGATTTACATTCAAATTTAATTATTTGTCAAATACGTACAAAACAAGACTTTTGAACCACGTCAATGGGAACTATGGTATGCATGAGAACTTCTTTTACACAGAAAGGTTTTTTTAAACCAATTCAATTATAAATATGTTTCACACTTCTACAATAAGTGTAAGTTTGATTATTTTCAGATCTGTTTTTCCAGTGACTTTCTCCAGTCCGTTTCCAGAGTTTTTGTCATAATTTTCTACTGTTTTTCACTTTTCAAAAAGTGTCGTCCTTCCCATGAATGAAAATGCACCAAACATGGCCCAGTGGTCCAAAAAGGAGCTGACTAAATAGTGGAATCAATTTTCTAACGGTGGCGCTATAGCAACAGTCTGGATTTTAAAATGCAGATGTTGGGAAAAAGCGTTGGATGAATATTTTCAGGTTTAACCCACTAACAATGAAATCACACAGAAAACAAACACGACGCACACACCCGTTTCCTGGGTGAAAGTTGGGTTTTCCCCTCAACTTCTTGGGTGTTCTCTCCCACCTAATCAATAAATTGGACTTGTGTGTGTAGGTGACGTAAAGGGAGCAGGCAGTGGACCAAACCACTATGAGGCAAGGTAGGGGGGCTCTAAATGTTTCTAAACTTAAAATGCATTTTTTGTATTGTTTTCTACTTACACAATTATTTTAAATATATATCATTATATTTACAATACACAGCGTGGTTTTTAATAATATTTTTAGGGGGGCACAACCCTCAGATGGGAACTGGGAAATTCGTCAAAGTACAGAAGCTAAAGACGCTTAAACTTCCTCAACATCTGTGTTCCACCAATGTCTCCGGTTTCATTAGTGCAGATGTTTTGTGAATTTCACACAGAAGCCGACTCACAGGTACGTGGTCAAAGATTATGTCGGTGACGTTGTTGTTGGGGCAGCTCTGCCATGAGTTGTTGAGTCTGAAGCCAAAGGCACTGGTGTGCCGTCCATCCAGCGCTGTGTATTTCCGGAATGTACAGTTCTGCATGTTGATGGGCCCATCATAAATCTGCATGCCTCGGATAGGAAAATCACTGCAGGGAAACAGAGATACAGATACACACACACACACACACACACACACACACACACACACACACACACACACACACACACACACACACACACACACACACACACAACCCATCATCAATTTGGATGTTGTTGATATGTGCAGTGTACAGTTAGTAGATGTTTCATGCTTTAACACCAAGGTTCAACTCCCATCTTATACTATTATTATTTACCTGAACATTACACAGCCACACAGACACAGATTCCATGCTTTATAGTTAGATACAATTATTGATTAGAACAACTTTAAAGGGTAATTTCAGCATTTTTCAAACTGGACTAAGTGTCTTAAGGGAGCGAGAAAGCTGTAACCGGCAGCTGAGAACCGGTCTGAGAGAGACCAGAGGAAACCTACGCAAACACGGTGCAAACTCCACACAGAAAGGCGGGGATCAAACTCTGCAGTGCCTACTTGCTGTGAGGCAGTAGTGCTAACCACTGAGCCACCTGGTCATCCTTGCTTGATACTTGACCAATTTCAGAAATTGTTGTTCCCATCAGTCACATAGACATAAAAACATAGGATAATAGGGTCCAGGTTGAAAAATACCAAAGTTATCCTTCAACTATACAGTGCCAGACAAAAGTCGTGTCGCTTATCTAAGTTGTAGGAACAACAAATAATAACTTGACTTGTAGTTGATCAATTGGAATCAGAAATGGTTTATATGAAAGGCAAAGGCTTCTGGATTATGCTTATTATACCAAAATAAAGGTTTGTATCATTCATTGAGTTTTATCATTGAATTAGAACAGAAAGGTCAGATTTGGCTTGGACAAAAGTCTTGTCGCATACAAAAATACAGTAATGTACGGTAGAAATTATACTTTATTGTGAATACACAAACATGCTACAATAACATCAGAGCATACGTAAAGTCATGGTGCCTTGGGAAAAAGAAAATGAGCTTGGAGGACTACATCCATACATCTCGGCAATGACTCAAATAACGTATTGATGAAGTCATCTGGAATAGCAAAGAAAGCAGTCTTGCAGGACTCCCAGAGTTCATCAAGATTCGTTGGTTTCATCTTCCAAGCCTCCTCCTTTATCTTACCCCAGACATGCTCAATAATGTTCATGTCTGGTGAATGGGCTGGCCAATCCTGGAGCACCTTGACCTTCTTCGCTTTCAGGAACTTTGATGTGGAGGCTGAAGTATGACAAGGAGCGCCATCCTGCTGAAGAATTTGCCCTCTCTTGTCGTTTGGAATGTAATGGGCAGCAATAATTTGTTGATACTTCAGGCTGTTGATGTTGCCATCCACTCTGCAGATCTCTCGCACACCCCCATACTGCATGTAACCCCAAACCATGATTTTTCCTCCACCAAACTTGACTGTTTTCTGGGTGAATCTTGGGTCCATGCGGGTTCCAACAGGTCTTCTGCAGTATTTGCAGCAATTGGGATGCAGTTCAATGGATGATTCATCAGAAAAATCAACCTTCTGCCACTTTTCCACTGTCCATCCTTTCACCAAGCTGTGGGCCTTTGCAAATGCAACACACTTTTTTAGTTGTCTTCTGTTTAATGCTGGTTTGTGAGCACTAATTCGGCCATGGAGGCCACTGCGTGAGAGAATTCGACAAACTGTTGTTATAGATACAGGGGTTTCTGGTGGCCAGCCCAGAAAAAGGGCTGGCCCTGGACTGTCGAAGCAACAAACGGTCCTCTCGAACAGTTGTCTTATGGGGTCTGCCTGACCTGGACTTGTCATGAACTTCACCAGTTTCTTCAAATCTTTTTCTTATCCTTTCCACTTGACGTTTGGATACATTGAAGATGTCTGCCACCTCAGCAGCAGACTTGGTCTTCAGGCTCTTGATGATCAGCACTTTGGTCTGTGGTTGAATCTTTGGCATGTTGTGAGAGGTCAGGTTGCACTTCACATGAAGGTCTGGTGTGCTGGAGTTTGGAGTGTTTTTCCTACAACTTAGATAAGCGACAAGACTTTTGTCAGGCACTGTTTAACCATACTTCAGATAACCTTGCCTGGATGTTCAAGTAAACTCCAATTGATGAAGGCAGTGTCCATCTTTCACATATGTACAATGTGACCATTCTGCCTGACATGTTTAAGGTTAGACATAGTAGAGGTGTGACAAGATCTTGTCCCATGAGATTAAAATGTGACGAGGCTTCTCTTCGAGCTATAAATTGTCTTGCAATATCGGTCGCAAGTGCAGAGCAGCAGCCAGTCTAACCTGGTTGGTCTTAAAATACATCTGGCTTTGAAGATGAGTCTGGCTTGGACCTCTAAATCAGCATAGAAGATCCCCCGCCTGTTTGCCAAAGTTGATTATGAGTTCACTTTTGCAGCGGAGTTGCAGTTGTGCAGCGTTAGAACTTTAGAGGATACGGCCGCTTTCTCTAGCAGTTTCAAGGAAGGATCCTTCAATGGCTGAATTTCGACGATGCTACGTCATCGAAGTCCGTCGAAGGACTGTTCCAATGTCGAGGACCCTACAAATTCCACCAGGACTGAGTCCTTCTTTTGGAGAATTTCCAAGGATGCATATGCATAACAGCTTCTCTCTCTCGCGCCCGACACACACACACACACACACACGGACTGCAGCGTGCAGTTCATTGTGGCGCTGACACACACAGATTTCTTTGTCTTTTTTAAATGAGTCGAAAACAGAAAGCAAAACCTAACTTTACTTTTAATGATATTAAACAAAGATAAATGTTCTCCTCTCGTCTTAAAATAGTCATAAATCAATACAAGAGCAGTGTTTCCTACACATAGACTAATGTGTGGCGGTGCGCCGCACTATCAACACCGGCCGCCGCACATTGCGTTTCGTTATTAATTTTTTTTTTTAAACGCTATTTAAAACACGTTCAGCTGCAACAACGTTCCTTTCCCTGCTCTCCTCCGTCTCTCTGTCACTTGTCTCGCTCACACACACACACACACACACACACACACACACACACACACACACACACACACACACACAGCTCCTCCCACCGTGCAGTGTTTGGTGTTTTTAGCCCCCAACGTTGCCTTCCAGGCAGCGCGGCAATAGTTATGTTTAGGGTTAAGGTGAGGGTTAGCTAGCTGCCTGGAAAGCGACGTTGGAGGCTTAAAACACCATCGAGCCCACCATGCACACAGCGTCTGTCTCCATAAGGGAGAGAAGACAGCTGGCAAAATTCACAAGTTCACAAAAGGTTGGTAGGTATCTATCTCGTACACCTTTACATCACACATTAAAAAGTGCTATAAAATATTTTATATTCTGAATACAATGTTGTCAGTGTGTTAATGTTGGAGTCCTGACCCAACTCAACAAGCGATTGTGCCTGCTTTAGAAAGTGAACTAGTCGCAAGTTTGCGGTAAAATGCAGTTGTAGCAGCTGTGAATCAAATAAACGTAATGTTATGTCATTTTTTACTCTTACACTGAATGTTTGCTGCTGAGTATTGAAAAGTATCCCCCCCCCCCTCCCCCCGCCACAAATTGAAACACTGCAAGAGCATCCTACTTCCTTGTTTACTGCTGCAATGAAACGCTTGGACTAGAAAGACTATCTTTCCAGTCATATTTCTTAATTGAAGTTTTTTTTTAAATAGTGTTAAAATTTCGTCTCGTTCTCGTGAACACAATCTTGTGTCTCATCTCATCTCATAAGCTGTGTGTCTGGTCACACCCCTACCGGTTAGTGGTAGTACAGTAAAAACAAAAGGAACAGTTCACAACTCTGGTGTTTTTGGACTGGGTAAAAGAATGTGTGTACAGCTGACTCGCTGCCATGGTTTCTAACCAGTGGCCTTCATCAAATGCTCAGCACTCACTGCACAGCGTGAGAGCACTTGTGCCAATGGTGTGCCCAAGTTCAGCTGGTTGCATCAAAGCAGCGTAGTTGAGCAGAGTTGTCTTTTTTTCCCACACAGTAAAGGAATCTGTGATAATACTGCAGTTGAGACATTCCCTCTGTGTTCTGCCAACTGGGCCGGGGCTGGACTGATTTCTAGCATACCATGTCTGGCTCTCACACATACCAGTCTTTATTAAAGTGCTACTCCACCTCAAATCTATCTTTGGGGTATTAAACACTTTGGCTTGAAAAGTGGCTGTCAAATGTTCTCACTTGGCTACTTGATGAAAAACAGCAGCTGTGGTCGGTGTGAGTTCATGTCAGTTCTAAAGGATCGACAGTGGTAAGACGTTTTCATGGCAGAGAAATGTCCTGTCCTACCATTCCTTCTCCTCCGCTGTCCATCGATGCAGTAGATGCTCAGTATGTTCCAATTCACAGTTTACATAGAGCACGACTAAGGCTGGGTACCCAATTCCATACTAAGCTGGTTTTGAGGCTTATGTACATGTACATGATTCTGTCACTAACCAGGTTTATGACCATCTGCAGTAGGGCCAAATGATTTGGGAAAAAAATCAAATTGCGATTTTTCTGCCAGATATTGTGATTTCGATTCGATTTGCAATCATAAAAAAAAAAAGGTTCAATATTTACTGTATAACAGATAAAACATGTCATGAAGCATTATAACATGAGACACCATCAAAACTGCTCTATATTCTTAAGAAAGGATGAGAACATAGATATGAATCACCAGCAATGAGTGTTTTTCTTTTAATAAGCATGGAACATTTAATAGTCAAACACAGAAAATGTATCACAAAAGCTAAAGTTATGATAAAAAGAAATTCCAATAAAAAGTATCACTACTTTCCTGTAAACTGAAATTTCTGATACGCCTCAGTTCAACAGCAGCATCTACATATTTCACCTTCTACCATCATGTTAAAGAGCTCATATTATGCTCATTTTCAGGTTCATAATTATATTTAGAGGTTGTACCAGAATACGTTTATGTGGTTTCATTTTCCAAAAACACCATAGTTTTTTGTCATATTGCACATTGCTGCAGCTCCTCTTTTCAGCCTGTGTGATGAGCTATCAGTTTTAGCTACCGAGTGAGGCATCTCACTTCTGTTCCATCTTTGTTGGGAGTCGCACATGCGCAGTACCTAGGTAAGGACTACTAGCCAGTCAGAAGCAGAGTAGGGCGGGGCCTGACAAGCAAGCTAGTGTGATCCGAAACAAACTAGCTTCAACCAGTAACCATGGCCACGGCTCAGCTGTGTTCAAACCCAAATCTGATCCCGAAACACAGGCAGAACATCCCGAACCAGCTTTGCAACTTCGACTGGAACAAGACGTTTCAGAGTGGTAAGTTATTTAAATGTTAACAACAAATTAATCTTTCATACGTAACGTTTTAATTCTGCACTGTCTCCTGGACATGTTGACACAACAATCTGAACTCTTCGGGCCTCCGCTCTAACTAGCTTGGTTTGAGGGCGCGCCACACTAGCAGCTAGGCGAGCATTATAACGTGTGTTACAAAGTGATGCTAAATGACACGCGTTTGTCACAGAAGTAAAGGCTGGACTACAATAGAGCTGTTTGCAGCAGTTCGTGAACAATGCTTTCTGTGGGAGATGGTAACTCCCTTTGGGATGTACTTTGTGCTTTTTCACTTTGTAAACCTATTACATGCACAAAAAAGATATATAACACAATATAGGAAAGGGAAAAAGCCAAAAAGCATAATATGAGCACTTTAAATAAAGTAAAAAAAATAAATGAAAATTATTCCAGCATTTATCTTATAAAAACAGTAAATATAATAATAAAAAGAGGAATAAAAAATGTTAAACCAAATGTTACACCAAACATTCAACTAAATATTCACATTTGATTAATCGCGGTCTTACACCAAACATTCAACTAAATTTTCACATTTGATTAATCGCGGTCTTCACGATTAGCTAATTGTATTCTTTCAAATCGCGATTTCGATCTGCAAAGATTCATCGTGCAGCCCTAATCTGCAGTTGTGTCTTTGACTCCATATCCTGAGTAAACAGAGTTACCGTCACAGTTTGCTGGTGAAAATGTGCAAAGATTAAAGCAGTTGAGATAAAAAAATGAATCAATGCAATTTTTAAGTGGCCTCGGGCGTAATCTACTTTAGATTTCACTTGTTTGACTGCAGACGTCACTACGTCTTCTTAGTTTATTTGTTTGAAAAGATTTTTTTTCATTCAGTTATTTTGATGTGGGATTTGTTTTAGAACTCTAACTCTAATATATTTTTTATTTAATTTTTCTTATTTACAGTTTTTTTTTCCAATTGCTAAACAACAGTCTGCATTACCAACAGTCACCTGAGCTAAACAGTTAACTTCACCTGCAAAACTCATTCCTAACAACACACAACTATTCACACGTCTCAAAACAGACTCAGTGCAGCCAAACCGTCACTCAGAACACACTGAGAGTAAAAACACTAGCATCAAACACCAATACAGAAATTAAAACACTTTTGATCTTTACAGTTTGAATAATTTAAGTGACTTCACACCACTCAATATTTTCTTTAAAGAAGAGTGAATTTTTTATTTTATTATAAAATCAGCAGTTTGCTCCAATAGATATATTTTTATTTGTCTGTAGTAATTTACGTAATTACTTGGCAAAAAATTACAAACTAAAGGTACATAATAGTAACAAAGCATTGTGGGGCTTATCCTGCCTCTCACCAGCATCAGGGAACAAGTTTTCATCATCACAATGGATGTCCTCTCTTGCCATGCACCTGCATCATCTATAAATACAAATACATGTGGTGTTTCTATTGCTTCCACCTCCATTACTTTCTGAAAAAAAGGAGGTGTGCAGTTTTACTATAGTAAAATAAGTGTTTTTCACTTTTTTGTAGCTGTGTATGTAACCTCAGACATCTTACCTGGACATATTGGCATCTTTGCTCTTTTACCTGTTCACTGTTTCTCTCAAACGGTACAATGTAGAACTGCTTCATTCTTATTTGGTGTTTCTTTATTTTCAAAAAAAGGCTTTCTAAGCTTTCCCTATACACAGTATATATACAGTATGTGTTCACTAACAAGTCTAAAACAAGACCCCTGCTTAGGCTTTCAGCTGAAATTACAATCAGCAGTGTTTGAAATGCACCGGGCTGAAATCCATTCTGTTTTGAATGTGAGGTTAACAGTTTTGACAGCAGTGTGTTAGCATTTGAACAAAGTGCTGTAGATTCACAGTGTTGTGCAGGTTGTGGTTAAAGCGTACATTCATGTCCCAGAAATGCTTGTTACTAACTTTGCTCTGGGGAGCTTATTCCCTGGAGTCCTTATAGTTTTGTCGCCTCACAGTTTTCCTTGGATTAGGGTGCCACCTAAATCATGGTTGCAGCTGCCACCATGGTCCTGCTCAGCGCCCTGCTACACCCTGCTACGCCCCGCAATGATCCTGCTACGCCCTGCTATGCCCTGCTACGCTCTAACCTGCTACAACTATTATTTCTAGTCATGGTTCCACTATCTTTATTGGGACTAAAACTGCCACTGTTCATCATTCCAACTGCTATAATTATTATGAATCATATTTCTCTATATCTGTATATCTGTATCAGGGTCTGTCCGAGGTTTCTGCCTAAAAGGAAGTTTTTTCCTCACCACTGTCGCACCAAATGCTTGCTCTTGGGAAATTGTTGGGTCTTTGTAAATCATAGAGTGTGGTCTAGACCTACTCTAGCTGTAAAATGTCTTGAGATAACTCTTGTTATGATTTGATACTATCAATTAAATTGAATTGAATTGAAATAAAGCCATGGGATAAGTGTGTAGAGTTTTGAAAACTGTGTTCAAGCAATGAAAAACAAACTTGAGTTTTATCCACATGAACTGCTGCTGTACAGACTGTGGTTAGAGTTTTGCACATTTGACTCCAGCTGTGCCACCTGTCGTTTAGTAATCGAAAAGAACTGTAAGATAAAATACAATTTCAGTTGCACTTTTGATAAGAGGACACATCTGTTGTTAAATAAAGGAATATTTTTCAATCATTCATCTGCCATTTGTAATAAAGTGCTTTACGTGGTTGTATATAAATGCAGTCCATTTACTATTTGTCTTCTCCATTGGATCACGGTTAATGAAAGACGAGAGCAGCAAAACAATGCATCCTTTGCATTACCAGTGTCAGTTATTTTTTTCCATTTCAGTGTGTCGATGATCATTACATCTTTTATCATATTATGGGCGTGGCTGAATCTGTGAGCTGTCAAACCAAAACAACATACTAAAACAGGCCATAATTGTCACTTACATGCCGCGTGGCAGGGTCCTGCCAGTGAGGTCAGAACCCCCGGGGCCCCAGATCCTGTTGTCAGGGAGAGGCATCCCGCGATTTTCACTTTCACCCACAAAGAGCGAGTTCTTCACCTGCTGACGCGAGCCGTCATCATCTGGAAACGTGCCTCCGCTGCACACACACAGACAGGGAGAGATTCAAGATTCAAGATTAACTTTATTGTCCCACAAGGTGGGACACTTTGTCTTGGTACTTAACCCATGCTGCAGCCATAAAAAAAACACAAACAACATGTACAGCATGATACAATACCATACAACAAACCATAATATGACCCTAATGGTGTGTAAAACACAACATGGTGTCACGCAGTGCATGTAGTTAAAGGTTACTCCAAAAAGAAATAATAAAAACTAATAAATATTGCAGCAATCACAAGTGCAACAATAACAGTGCAAAAGCATCAACCTGTTTTGGCTGTTATCTGCAGCTAGAGAGTTAAGCATGATTTATGGTTCTGCGGAGGCTCCACGCAGAACTTTCGCTGCAGCCTACGTAAGTGGCCTGAAGTTTATACTTGTGCGTTGGTGTGTGCGTCAATCTCTTCAAGAGAATAGCAGGGTCGGCATGTGTGTGTGTGTGGGGAGTGTGTGGTAGAGCGAGTGAGAGAGTGACGGGGATTAACCTAGAGTAAAACTAATTTAGAGTCATAGTGAGAGAAACAAAGTGTCTCCCATGTGCTTTCTGACTACGGTGGGAAATCTGTAGCAGGAAAAGCTAACCCTCTCCTTGATTTCATGTTGTTTATGGAGAGGGAGAACCAGGACATGAGTCGGGGGAAAAGCAACGCTACCAAGCCACGGGCAAGCGTTGTGTGTCGCTGCAACGTGTAGTTAAATCTTTTGAGAGGTGCACGTCAGGCTATGGCGTAGGGTCGGCATCTCCACGTACCTACATACGTAGCCACGGTGTGGATTTAATGCAGAAGCATTAATCACGATTAAAAGTGTGGACGGGCCAGCAGCAGCAGGAAGTGTAGCAGCAGTGAATCAGTACTGTTTCATTGATCCCAGAGTGTTCATTATTCAAACATCATGATCAAGACATTATTCAGGGGATTACAAACTGATTGTTGCAATTGTTTTTCTTTGTTGAGTAAAAATAGCTCTAACACCAAGTAAATATGAATCACCCAATATACAAAATACAGGTGGATATATGTATGCATGTATGAATGTATGAATGTATGTATGTATGTATGTATTGTGGCCAAATGGCCCCTGAATCGTTGCCATGCCGGGCACATGCCTTCAAGGGTACTGACCAAGGTACCCCATTCATGTCTCGTTTGACAAAAGCCTTGTGTGCTCTTCTGAAGGTCCATTACCTCCACACCTCTGTCTACCACCCCCAGACAGATGGGCTTGTGGAGCGCTTCAACCAAACATTGAAAAGAATGCTCCAACGAGTGGTGGATGAGGATGGACGCAACTGGGACCTTCTCCTCCCTTATGTTCTCTTTGCCATCCGTGAGGTTCCACAGGCGTCAACTGGCTTTAGCCCTTTCGAGTTGCTGTATGGCTAGCAGCCTAGGGGCCTTCTGGATGTGGCCCAGGAGACCTGGGAACAGCAGCTGTCACCATTGAGCATGTTAAGGAGATGCAAGACCGGATTGAGAGGATAATGCCGCTTGTACATTCCCACATGGAGGAGGCCCAGCGGGCCCAACAGCAGACCTTCAATTGTCCAGCACAACCCCGGGAGTTCCAGTTGGGCGATCGTGTATTGGTCCTCATCCCCTCCGCATCTTGTAGGTTCCTCGCTATCTGGCAGGGTCCTACACCGTGTGGAACGTCTAGGGCCTGTCAACTACCGAGTCCAGCAACCAGGCTGTCGACATCCGGTCCAGACATACCACATCAACTTACTCAAACGATGGATTGAGCCTGTTCCTCTGCTGACAGCCTGCGCTCAGGCTGACCAACCCACTGTGATGAGGGGCTTAGTCCTGCCCAACTGCAGGAGCTCAGGAGCTGATCGACCAACACCGGGATGTTTTTTCCTCCAACCCAGGCAGGATGAGATTTGCACTTCCTCCTGGGACCCTTGTTCGGCAACGGCCCTACCGAATCCCTGAAGCCAGACAACAAGCGGTGGATGACGAAGTCCAGAAAATGCTCCACCTTGGGGTGATTGAGTCATTTCACAGCCCCTGGTCCAATCCCATAGTGCTGGTTCCGAAGTCAGATGGCTCCTGGAGATTCTACAATGATTTCCGCCGACTGAACAAAGTTGTCGACGAGCTGGTGGGTTAGGCCGAGCAAGGTTCATATCTACTCTGGATTTGACCAAGGGTTATTGGCAAGTACCCTTGAGCCCGGAGGCCAAACAGAAGACTGCTTTTAGCACCCCTAGTGGTCACTGGCAGTACAGAGTACTCCCATTTGGTGTCCATGGAGTTCCGGCCACCTTCCAGAGGATGATGGACCAGATCTTGGCACCACACTGAGACTACACAGCTGCTTACTTGGATGATGTGGTCATCCATGCAGAGGACTGGTCCGAACACAACACCAGGCTCAGGAAGGTCCTTGCATGTGGAATGTGGCCAAATGGCCCCTGAAGTGTTGCCATGCCAGGTATATGCCTTCAAAGGTCTCCCATTGTGTTTGTCAAAACAAGCACATGGCCAAGAAGCCAGCCTACCACATGGCACGGCTGGCAACCACTAATCACCGCCTCCAGCTGCCTCTCATTTGCCCCTCGTCAGGCCAGGACAAAAGGACCCACGCCGACCAAGGCAAGTGAGTCTGTGTTTGCCACTCAAGCTAACCACTGCGCTGTTTCCTGCACCCAGAAAGCCCATAAACTGAAGCCAAGGAAGACTGGAGCTGAACGACCCATCAATCTTCACTGGAACTCGAGGTCTCCTGTCCCCTCCTTGCACAACTTCACCGGTGAGCCTCTCTACTGCACCTCGCCTACCCAGCTGAATTCCCCAAGACCTAACCCAACCCTGCACACCAGCCACGCCACGAGGGAGATACACCGCTGCACTCCTTACTTTGCTGTACAAAGAAAAAGAAAGCACCCACCTGAGTGGGTTTTCACTGCAATCTGATTCTGGTCCATTGTTGTCCCGCGTGTGTGTGTGTGTGTCATCTCCATAATTCAGTGATGTGAATAATTACACCACATGAGTAAAGACAGCCTGCTTTTCTGTTTTCACAGTTCCAGATAGAGAGGGAACTATACTGAGACTAAAAAGCAGTGTTGATGAGGTGCTATCAAGCCACAAAAGCCATTAGAGTTATGGCTGTGCTGTCAGACTTTATAGAGGCCAAAGATAAAAATAAATACAGACATACTACAAATAAGGAAGACAAAGTAATCCATTCTGTCAGTGGATATGCAGCACATCAACACCTGTTTAATTCATTTCTGTATCGTGTGTGTGTGTGTGTGTGTGTGTGTTTTGTGTTCCTTTCATTCTAACATCACTTAAAGAGAGAATCAGTGTCATGGTAACAGTATAGATGTTGCACTGAATGAGCAAAAACAATAAAAAGCCTGTAATATGTCATTTTAAGAAGCTCTTAGCCTTCTATGAGTGGGTAGGAAGTAGGCTATGGTTTATGACCAGAGCATCGTTCAAGCTTAGGAAGGTTTGTAAGATGGATTTTACAATTATTTTAACATTACTGTAAGATGTTTTAGGCAAAACAAGGCCAAGACTACTTTATTCATTTGAAAAGTTCCAACCTTTTACCATGTAGGATCTTATGAGGTCTAGAGTTTAGATTCTCGGGCCGTTATTTTCGGGCCGTTTTATTTTTTATTATAAATATGTAGGCTATATATAAGCTATATAAAAGTAACAAATGTGTACAAAATTTAGGCTGCAGTTACAAAATGCAGCACTTCATGCGCGGAGTCTCCTCCTCTCGCACCCATAACTAATAATAATTGTGTATCTTAAGTGCAACATGGAGCTTGAAGATGTAAAGAAAAAAAGAAAAACAGGATAATTACCTTTGAGCAAGTGTGGAGGAAAGTCGGAGGTATGGAAGCAGTTTAAACAAGTCGTGGGCAGTGACAACAATATGTTGTTCATCATTGTTTCTTTTTTTTATGTTTTTTCATTCAGATCCATTTGCGATCCGTTCCATTCTGAATAAACAAACAGCGCAGTTTACAGGCTTCGTCCTTGTTGCATTATTCTAAACAGATTTCTGCAGTTCAAACAACTCGGAATTGTAGTTGAGAACGTCAGTTATAACGGCCTGCGTATTAAAAAAGTGTCGGGTTTAAATCGGGCTCGGGCTCATAATTACAGTTAATGTGTCGGGCCGGGCCGGTCTCGGACGCAACGTGCTTGGGCTCGGGTAGGTTCGGGCTTGATTTTTTGGGCTGATCTAAGCGATGAGGTTGAGGTTTCAAACTCATTCTTAAAGATGAATTAAGATATCACTGCTTCCTCATTTCACTTCTGACTTAATACCCCTGTTTCTCAAACGCCATGTAAACACATTACCCCAGCTAAAATTGGAGTTCTCATACCCCAGTTAACATACCTAGAGAACTCCTTTAGTAACTAGCATATACATACATGTATATGTATGTATATGCGTTAACCTGGGTAAGCTCAGGTTACACGTCTGCACATGCTCCATAGGTTCTAACTGCCCCTCCCCACTCAGCTGCCATGGTTTTTGACCCGGAAATACGTAGAAGAGAGCAGTAGGAAGCAACAGCGCCAAAAAGAACAGAAACAACATGAGCTATGGCAAGTTAGAAATTTACAGTGTCCGCCATGTTCACCCTGCTTTCCTAGTTGTTGTGATTTTGCAACACATTCTCATTTCCATTGCATAAAATACGGACGCTTAGGCATTGGCCTAGTTATTAAAGGGCTTGTTGTTGCTAAAAGTCTCCTTTAATTCAATACTTTTTAGGCCCCCGACTGTATTGCCTCCGAAGTACAGAGTATCAAAAAATGCCTCGTCATTCAATACCCAATTTCAATACCTAAGGAGTAAATCTGATCAGCGTCAGTGAGCCAATCAGCATGCAGCATTCTTTTACCAAGACCTAATAATGTTTGTGATTGGTTGTCTAACGTTAAACGTTGTAGATACACGCAGAAAAAAAATCTACGTTACACAGAGACGACTCACGTAGTAGGAGCTGAAAAATAAACAAAAAGATTTGTGCCATAATGTTTTAATTTTGTTTTGTTTTATAAAATTTGTATCGAAGAAAATATTGTTTAGGAACCAGTATTGGTATCGGCACCTATATCGAACATTTTTGAACGATACCCAGCCCTACTCCCTTCACTTCCCATTCCTCCCCGTGGAGAACTGGCATAACCCAGGGTAAGACCATACCCTGGTTACCGGTGTGAATTAAAACGCTGATAGACCATACCCCGGTTACTGCTGTGCATGGAAACGCTGATTAAACAGACTAAAGAAGGCAGTTCATAACCATGTGTGAAGTCCAGTACCTGCAGATGGACATCAGGTCAGATACCCGTCACCTGTTCATGACCTGAGGCCAAAAGTTCCAGAGACAAGATGATTGACACTGCAAAAGATTATTATTGTAGGTGCAGAAAGTTCCACATTAGGATGTCCCTAAATTAAAAGTAGACTGATAAAAAATATTTTTTGTGATAATCAAGTAGATTACAGTATAAATGATAAATCACACGCTGTATATTGCTCCAGTGGTAGTTCTATATTCTTTCCTCAGCAGTTGCTGAACGTGAAAATGAGAAAGCTGAAAGCTGAAACCATTTTGAATAATGAGTACACTACATTACAGTATTTTTCAGTGTTCCTTTGTGTGTGTTGCAGTGTGGGGCGGAACAGTAGTCCATCTACCAACAAGTTACACTGCATTTTAGCTGAAGCTAAAACTATTAAGCTATTAGTTAGATAGCTTCAGCTAGATGCCCTATATACATTAGAGCTTCTCCCTATGCAACGTTTATCTGTATTGTGTTCAATAAATATATTTTTTAGAAGTTTGGCTGAACCAACATGTCAAATGCAAAGTGCGGTAGAACAGCAGCCTTGATCGGCTCCTGTGTGTCTGCATTGCCAGTTATTTACTGTATGTACTTTGTGTACTTACTACTTAGTATTCCCCGCTGCTATTCATATCATGCTCAGCAATGCAGGATTAAACCTCAAACACTATTCAGCCAGTCCTCCCTCAAGCAGGAGGGTTTTTCAGTTCTCTTGTTTCTTCGTTATCTCTGATTCCACAGTTTGAACAGTGGCTGGAAAAAGAGCAGCTGCAGGCTACCGCTAAGCTAACTTTACCCTGTGTCTTTAGCTGCAGGCTATCGCTAAGCTAATGTTACCCTGTGTCTTTAGCTGCATGCTACAAGTTGGTAAGCTAATGTTACCCTGTGTCTTTAGCTGCATGTTACCAGACTCTAATCTACGCTGTGTCTGTTTTTGTTTTTTCTTTGACTAATTTCAATCAATTTCCGAAACACTCCTATTACTGGCACACAGCCCCCCGACCCTCAATGGCCTGCCTTACGCCATCATTTTGCCAAAGCTCTGTTCACCCTGTACACACTGAGACACCAAGATTTATACACTTTGGAGACAGAAACACTATTTTGATGGAGGGTTTAAACGGAGAGAGAAAAATATATAGACAAACATAATTGGTGTAGACGTACTGTATGCACCCGTAGGCACCCTACTTTGTAAAGCCAGTTGGAAACTTCTCACCAATTCCCACCTCTGTGACCATCGCACCCCTAAATTACTTTTCACACAGCATCAAAGCGCTCCATTTCCCAATGCATCCTAAACAGACTCCTTATAAGGTGTTTTCCAATTACTCTTATAGACAGAGAGAGAGAGAGAGAGAGAGAGAGAGAGAGAGAGAGAGAGAGGGGGAAAGAGGGACCTCCCATTATTTCTATCCATCCTAGAAATATGAAAAGTGGGGGTGTGTGTGTGTGTGGGGGGGGGGTGTCTTACCTCGCCAGAGTGAGGCCAATGCCATTATCAGCAAATCTAAACAAGAAAGAGAGAATATAGGAATATTATCACTGTGAGCACAGCAGAAGTCCGAGATCTCCAGGGAACACACACACACACACACACACACACACACACACACACACACACACACACACACACACAGTCTGAAAGGGATAGGGATGAATTTCCCACTTTCATCAAATGTGATAAAAACGACCTGTGCTACCTAAAACTTATAATGAGGGTTTCCAAGAACTTTCAGTTGCACTGAAAGTTGACAAACTTCACTCAGACGCAATTATATTCACCCACTTATTTATTTATAGTTGTTTTTTCCCCAATTGCCAACAAGCGTCAGGCAATACTAAAACCACTTTTTCAAAACTCTTCATACAGTCTGCATTATCACCTTGCATCTTGGCCAAACAGTTCATCTCACCTCCAAAACTCAGAATAATAAAATTGACAACTGCGTCGATCTTAAACTAGCAAAGACACTTGCGTTGGGCTTTGCGCTGCGCTTTGCCGGGTACAAGATAGGGCCCTACTGTTCAGCACTGTGAGGGTTCCTCCCTCTCTGCTGCATTTGGCCACAAGTTTAAATGAACATCACATCTCATGTCTTCTCTTTCAGCTGAAATCAGCTTTTTGGAATGATTATTACTTCATTTTATTGTAAAGATTCTGCTAGATTTTTTTTATGTTTTCAATATGGTTACGGCAGAAATGCACAAACTCTTCCATCATTATGTTTCGAATGTGTTTTTACAGTAACAAATGTGAAAAACAGTGTTAGCACTTGAACAATGTGCTGTAGATATATCGTGCTTTGCAGGTGGTGGAGTGAATGAGAAAAGAGTTCATGGATTTTGGAGAATGTGGTCATTGAATGCATTTTGTGTGACAGCAATGATTATCCACAGTTTGGTCCACATAGACTTCTGTTTGGCTGACTGTGTGAAGAGTTTTGACAAAGTGACTTCAGTTTTGACCAATGCATGTTAGCAATCGAAACAAAAACTGTATTTGTAACCAATTTCAGAAATTGTTGTTCCCATCAGTCACTTAGACACAAAAACATATGAAAAAAGGGTCCAGGTTGAAAAATACGAAAGTTACCCTTTAAAGCTATAGTGCATAGTTTCTGTCTCCCCAATGAGGAATTCTATGACAACAAAACTGTCGGCACGTCCACATGATACAAGCCTTACTCAATCGCGCACCACCCCCGCCCCTCCTCCACACAGTTAATAGTAGTCAAGGAGGACACGGAGGATTAAAAAAACATGATGGACTCTTCAGAAGAGGTAATTATCTTCACTTGAGTTTCTACACGCGAAAGTCGCTGGACGTCACAATCTTCTGAACATAGCCATACTGAGAAATACAGAGAGAGTTGTGTGGAGCTGATAGTCTTAATTAGCTTTGTAGCAACTCATTTGGCAATGGCTTGAATGTAACGGACGTTCATTAATATCAAAAATGTACGCACTAAAGCTTTAACTATAGTTTAACCATACTTCAGATAACCATGCCTGGATGTTCAAGTAAACTCCAATTAAGAAAGGCAGTATCCATTTTGCACATATGTACAATGTGACCTTTCTGCCATTTTTTAGGTCAGTGGTGGTGCAGTAAAAACAAAAGGAGAAAGACTACCACAGTTCACAATCTGGTGTTTTTGGACTGGGTAAAGGAGTGTGTGTACTGCTGACTCGCTGCCATGGTTTCTGATCAGTGGCCTTCATCAAATGCTCAGCACTGCACAGCATGACAGCACTTGTGCCAGTGGTGTGCCCAAGTGCCCAAAAAACTGTAATATCAATATCACTATATCATTGCATGCATGGGGTACTCACTGGCAGTCGTCCAGCCAGACATCCCCTCCTCTCAGCCAGGCCCCGTGGTCCTGGTTCTTATAGGCCACGAAATGGTGGATCAGAGCTGGGACTCTGGGTTTGAAGGGGTCAGCATCCTGGTGAGGGCCATACCTAAACAATTCAACACCAGAGACATGCAGAGTGGAGAAAGACAGAGTTTAGTTCATGATTTAGTGGTATTAAATGTATTGTATACCTCTGTATGAGCAGTATATGCAGGGTAGAGCTGAAGATCTTTGCCGGTCGGGTTCGGTCTTAATTTCTATCATGTTACACGGGCTCGGGCTTGCGCTCCTGGTTGCGCAGTAAACAAGCGGTCAGGTGAAGCGTTTCGATTAGCGTGTAAATGGATGCTGAGGAGGTGAAACAGAGGCTGGCTTCTGGAGGACTTATTTTATTTCTTTGTTCCAACTTCCAACTGGCCGATAGCCTCCGTTATTCATGAATAAATGATGTTAAAAAATTTATAAATGACTCATTCTTGACGGAAAACAGCTGTGTGCGTGCGGCGCAGTCTCTCTTTTCTTTCTCTCCCTTTTCCACCGAGTGGTGCGTGTGCCCGCTTGCGGTGTGAAGAGCTATTTTCCGACATGCACTCTAATCACTGCTGATAGACGGCCTTTTGTACAGTCGGGCTGTAAATGGGTTCAGGCTTTTAAAAATCTGTCGATCAAAATGTACTGGTCGGGCTCGGGCCGAATTCTGTCGGGTTCGGGCCTTGTCGGGCCGAACTTTTAAGGCCCGATTACAGCTCTAATGCAGGGCTGCAGCCTGTGGCGTATTACAAAATCTCTTACAGTATTTCAACTTTTGTATGATATTTGTATGTCTAGAGAGAGGTCTACTCTCAGCTGAAGTTATAATCCTTCAGATTTCAGTGCTGGTTGATTTGATGGTTACTGTTGGTTTTAATTCAATTTAATTTAATTCAAATTTAAAACGATACATGTAACCGCAAAAACTTGATCAACAGCTGCTCTACAGCAGAAGAGGACTCACTGGTGTTTCTGTTCACAGAACAAAGCTAACTGGGCTGAGAGGACTCATCCAGTCACATTGTTATAGTGATGACAGTCAACATCCAACACAGCAACACCCAGCATATGATCCAATGTGTTATTTGAGGGCTTGGGGCTTTTTTCTCCTTTTCTTTTCAGTATTTTAGTTTATTTCTATTTTAAATGGATTATGCATTGAAGAGTGCCCAGATTAAGCCCCTCTGAGAGTTTTTTGCATCTCTCCATCACATCTTTTATTGATTATGTGTATATTAATCTTTAGTATTTGTATATGTGTAAACCAATAAACTAAACCAAGAGCTCTCCAAATTTCATTGTATGTGACCATGTACAATGACAATAAAGGCTATCTATCTATCTATCTATCTATCTATCTATCTGTTTACTCTGAGCAGGACAGAATAACAGAGCAGTCAGGATCTCTTTCCATTACCAGTTGTTTGTGAGCTTTCTTCAGGCGAGGCTCTCTGTGAGAAAGCTTCCTTGCAGGGAGTTTTCACACTTTGAAGAGCATCCCTGAACTGAATAAGGAGTGGTGTGTGTGTATGTAGGGTGTATTCATATTGAAGCGATGAGGTCAGGATGACACATTGGTCCGATCACACTCACCACATGGGACCAACTGTTACACAGACTTGCTGTTCTACTTTTCTACGTCTTTTATACCAAACACCAACATTTGCCAGTTACAGAACATCAACAGGAAACATGAGCATTACAGAGTGCACATCCATCATGCCGAAGTATACTGGGTGTGATGGGACTTCAGCTTGTCATGCAGGGTGTTTGTGACTGGGGTGGGGAGGGGGGGTCTGACCTGGCTCCAATCAGAGACAAGAAGGGTCTCTTGTCCTTGTCATTTGCCTGGGTGGTCTTTACTCCATTATCAAGGATCATTCCAGCCTGGAACAGAGAGAAGAGAAACTGCGAGGTCAAACGGTAGAAGACACCGAACACTGCATAAAGTAATGTTGAAGTAAGATGTCTATGTGATAGACACACACAGGTTGATTAATTAAAGCTTTAATGCTTTATTTATTTATATTAATGAATGTCCGTTACATTCAAGCCATTACCAAATGAGTTGCTACAAAGCTAATTAAGACTATCAGCTCCACACAACTCTCTCTGTATTTCTCAGTATGGCTATGTTCAGAAGATTGTGTCGTCCGGTGACTTTCCCGTTAGAGCTTAGATCGGCCCAAAAAATCAAGCCCGAACCTACCCGAGCCCGAGTACGTTGAGTCCGAGCCCGGCCCGGCCCGACACATTAACTGTAATTATGAGCCCGAGCCCGATTTAAACCTGACAATTTTTTAATACGTGGGCCGTTATAACTGACGTTCTCAACTACAATTCAGAGTTGTTTGAACTGCGGAAATCTGTTTAGAATAATACAACAAGGACGAAGCCTGTAAACTGCGCTGTTTGTTTAGAATGGAACGGAACGCAAATGGATCTGAATGAAGAAACGTAAAAAAAATAGAAACAATGATGAACAACATATTGTTGTCACTGCCCACTAGGGATGGGCGTATCGATCCTGTGGTATCGATAGATCGATATACTCACGCTACTCATTTGGCATTGATTTCCTTAAAAAAATATCGATATAAACTAAAAAATAATAATTAGGGGTGTATGCATCACTTTCAGCTGTTTTAGATTACTTACTTAAATTACTATGTGCCGGGCGATACCACACTTTTAGGATTCGATACGATACCGATACTTTTTCTTGCATTTTCATCGATATCGATACCGATACCGATACCGTTAATTTCTTATTGGCAATTTTTGTCAGTAAAAATATTATTACATTTAAGACAAATACAGACCATTTATACAACATTTATTATGGTCAATACATAATAAAATTAAAATTAAAATAAATAACATAAATATGAATGAAATAAATTAAATATGAACAAAAACATACACATTTTCAGGCCCTTGGCTGTGTCGCTGCCGGCTGTGTCGCATGTTGACGCTCATTCACTCGTCTCCTGTCACGTGACATGGGCCAGCTCAATACGCCGCCAGGTACAGGGGTGTCCCGGCACATAGTAATTTAAGTAAGTAATCTAAAACAGCTGAAAGTGATGCATACACCCCTAATTATTATTTTTTAGTTTATATCGATATTTTTTTAAGGAAATCAATACCAAATGAGTAGCGTGAGTATATCGATCTATCAATACCACAGGATCGATACGCCCATCCCTAACAGCGACACAGCCAAGGGCCTGAAAATGTGTATGTTTTTGTTCATATTTAATTTATTTCATTCATATTTATGTTATTTATTTTAATTTTAATTTTATTATGTATTGACCATAATAAATGTTGTATAAATGGTCTGTATTTGTCTTGTGATTTGTCTTAAATGTAATAATATTTTTACTGACAAAAATTGCCAATAAGAAATTAACGGTATCGGTATCGATGAAAATGCAAGAAAAAGTATCGGTATCCTAAATCAGAATCAGAATCAGAAAGGGCTTTATTGCCAAGTACGTTGCACATACGAGGAATTTGTCATGGTGTTGTTGGAGCATGTCACACATTCAAATATAAGAAGGATAAAAAGAAATAAACAATATAAGTATAAACATATACACACAGTACGTATTAATAACGATAAAATAAATTTAAATAAATAGTAAAATAAGTTAAACAGTAGTGAAAAGGGACGCTACAGCAGAGTAGGTACAGTGGCATGAGGAGCCAGAGGTGGGGTGTGGAGAGAGTCAGGATGGATTCCGAGCCTTGTTTAGAAGGCTAGTGGCGGAGGGGAAAAAACTGTTTATGTGGCGTGAGGTTTTGGTCCTGATGGACCTCATCCTCCTGCCAGAAGGGAGTGGCTCAAAGAGCTTGTGTCCGGGGTGGGAGGGGTCAGCCACAATCTTTCCAGCACGCTTCAGAGTCCTGGTGGCGTATAGGTCCTGGAGCAGCGGCAGATTGCAGCCAATCACCTTCTCAGCTGACCGAATGACACGCTGCAGCCTGCCCTTGTCCTTGGCAGTGGCAGCAGCGTACCAGATGGTGATGGAGGATGTGAGGATGGACTCAATGATGGCAAGTACATCCTCTGTTGTGCTTTCTTGACGAGGGAGCTGATGTTCAGCTCCCACTTGAGGTCCTGGGAGATGGTAGTTCCCAGGAAGCGGAAAGACTCCACAGTGTTGATTGTGGAGCCACAGAGGGTGATGGGGCAGGTGGGGCTGGATTCTTTCTGAAGTCCACAACCATCTCCACTGTCTTGAGAGCGTTGAGCTCTAGGTTGTTTTGCCTGCACCAGGTCACCAGGTGGTCAGCCTCCCACCTGTAGGCGGACTCGTCTCCATCAGAGATGAGTCCGATGAGGGAGGTGTCGTCCGCAAACTTCAGAAGCTTGACGGACTGGTGACCGGAGGTGCAGCTGTTGGTGTACAGGGAGAAGAGCAGAGGAGAAAGAACGCAGCCCTGGGGGGATCCGGTGCTGATGGTCTGTGAGTCGGAGACGTGTTTCCCCAGCTTCACATGCTGCTTCCTGTCAGACAGGAAGTCAGTGATCCACCTGCAGGTGGAGTCAGGCACACCAAGCTGGGAGAGTTTCTCCTGAAGCAGAGCCGGGATGATGGTATTGAAGGCAGAGCTGAAGTCCACAAACAGGATCCTGGCGTAGGTTCCTGCGGAGTCCAGGTGCCGGAGGATGTAGTGGAGGGCCAGGTTGACTGCATCATCTACAGACCTATTGGCTCTGTAGGCAAACTGCAGGGGGTCCAGGAGGGGCTCGGTGAGGTCTTTGAGGTGTGAAAGCACAAGGCGCTCAAAGGACTTCATAACCACAAAGGTCAGGGCGACGGGTCTGAAGTCATTAAGTCCTGTGGTCCTTGGCTTCTTGGGGACAGGGATTATGGTTGAGGTCTTGAAGCAGGCTGGCATGTGACATGTCTCCAGTGAGGTGTTAAAAATGTCTGTGAACACTGGAGACAGCTGGTCAGCGCAGTGCTTCAAGCTGGATGGGGAGACAGCATCCGGTCCAGCAGCTTTCCTGGGATTCTGTCTCCTAAAGAGTCTGTTGACGTCCCTCTCGTGAATGGAGAGAGTCGTCACTGAGGTGGGAGGGGGGGTGGAGGTGGAGGGGACCTTTAAGGAGGGCATTGGTGGGGGGGCCCAGGACCCTGCTGAGGTGGGCGAGTGGAGGTGATGCACAGTGGCTGTAGCTGTAGGGAGGTGTCGTGGGGGATGGTGTCAGGACTGTCCTTTTGTCTTTCAAATCGACAGTAGAACTCATTCAGGTCGTTGGCTAGGTGTCGGTCATTGGGGTTTTAGGCTTGAAGTTGGTGATCTGCCTAAGTCCTTTCCAGACAGTCGCAGAGTCATTAGCTGAGAACTGGCGTTGGAGCTTCTCAGAGTACCGGTGTTTAGCCTCCTTCACTGCCTTGCTAAATTTGTACTTTGACTCTTTAAATCTGTCTTTGTCCCCACTCCTGAACAAGTCTTCCTTAGCCAGCCTAAACCTTCTGAGTTTGGCTGTGAACCAGGGTTTGTCATTGTTGAAACTCACCCTGGTGCTTGATGGAACACAGTAGTCCTCACAGAAGCTGATGTATGACGTCACAGCCTCTGTGTACTCATCCATACTGTTGGTAGCAGTCCTGAACACATCCCAGTCAGTACAATCCAAACACGACTGGAGATCCTCCACAGCCTCACTGGTCCACTTCCTTGATGTCCTCGCTACAGGTTTGCAGAGCTTTAGTTTCTGCCTGTAGGCGGGGATCAGGTGGACCATGACGTGGTCAGAGTGTCCCAGTGCAGCACGGGGGACGGCGTGATAAGCATCCCTGACTGTGGTGTAACAGTGATCCAGAATGTTCTCCTCTCTGGTCGGGCATTTAATATGTTGTCTATATTTAGGGAGTTCATGAGTGAGGTTCCCTTTATTAAAGTCACCAAGGACAATAACTAGGGAGTCCGGGTTGGTCCGCTCCACACACAGTATCTGGTTGGCAAGCATGCGCTGCGCGTCCTGCACGTTGGCCTGCGGTGAGATGTAAACACCGACCAGAATGAATGAATGGAACTCACGGGGTGAATAAAAAGGCTTACAAAAAAGTGTGGTATCGCCCATCCCTACTGCCCATGACTTGTTTAAACTGTTTCCATACCTCCGACTTTCCTCCACACTTGCTCAAAGTTAATTCTCCTGTTTTCTTTTTTTCTTTACATCTTCAAGCTCCCGGTGTGATGCGTGCGAGAGGAGGAGACTCCGCGCATGAAGTGCTGCATTTTGTAACTGCAGCCTAACCTTTGTACACATTTGTTACTTTTATATAGCCTATATATATATTTATAATATTTCTGATTATGGCATAGCTTTCTCTCCACCCAAATAGGATAATAAGGTAATGGATAAAAAAAATAAAAAAATTGCTTGATCAAGGGTCCGGCCTGGGCCCGGCCCGGCCCGAGGATGTGGCAGAAAATAACGGCCCGAGCCCGACTCGAGGTCCGGTCTGGCTCGGGTCGGGCTCAGGCTCGGGCCAAGAATCTAAACTCTATTTCCCGTGCAGAAACTAGAATGAAGATAATTATCTCTTCTGAAGGGTTCATCATGTTTATTTAACATGGGGGGCACGTGCGCGATTACGTTTAGGCTTGTATCAAGTGAATGCAACAGCAGTGGTGTTGTCATTACTTAGAATTCCTCATGGGGGCGACAGAAACTACGCACTATAGCTTTAAGGGCTTGCGGGGACGTTTAGACACAAGTCAGACTGTGTTGGTTCATGTCTTCTATTAGGCTGCAACAAAATATTGTCTCCATTTGAAATAATTATGAATGTAATATTCACTCTTCCAACTCCAGCTGCACTCTAGTTATTATCAGTTCTATTCAATAACTGACCTTTCAGTTGAGCTCAAACAATTATTTTAGTGTAATTTCCTCCCTTCAGGCGAAGAGTACGTAGTGAAGCATGTTTATTGGCTTCTTCCCCCAATAAATCAGGTTCAGTAGCGAAGGACATGAACTTTTCTTTTGCGGTCCTTTCTAGACACATGTTGAACAGCCCCGCATCGGGTCTTAATTAGCAGTAGAGCAGCGAGATTAAATTAGCTGCAGCTGCTCTCATTTATATCATCAGTCTTATCTGCTGCTAACTGCTGTGGTCCTGACAGTAGCTGTGTGTGAAACCGTTCCCTATCACGGACATCGTTCACTATATAGTGTGTTCGCCATTTTGTAGTGGTGTTCCAATTCTCCGCGGTTAATTTTATTCACTATATAGTCCACCAGAGGTGGGACAAAGTCATTGTTATGCAAGTCACAAGTAAGTCTCAAGTCTTTGCCCTCGAGTCCCGAGTCAAGTCGAGTCAAAGATGAGGCAAGTCCCGAGTCGAGTCACAAGTCAAAGCCAACAAGTCTCAAGTCGAGTCCAAAGTCCTACCATTTTAGTTTCGAGTCATTTCAAGTCATTTCAGTTTCAGTGTATGCAATATTAAGAATATTTTCACTGCTTCAAAAGTCATAAGAAAGCCCTTTCTCTCAAGAAACTGAAGTCATATGCTTTATAGCAGTGGTTTTCAAAGTGGGGACGGGGACCCCTGGGTGCCGCGAGGGGGTGCTAGGGGGGCCATGGCAAGTTGGCATGAAAAGTATAGCAAAACAAAATAATTGAATAAATTAAATAACTAAAGTAAACCAAATTAAACCAAAAATAAGCTAAACAATATTCCCATTAGTTAAGAACTGTACTATACACTATAACTATAATAATCTATTGCATCTCTGAACATTACTACTATAATCGTTATTATTTTATTTTATTACATGGCTTGGTTGAATTCCAATGTAGAATGCGGTCTTATTTCTTGATAACAGACCGTTGCCATGAAAAACAGAGCGTTGCTATGGACGCAGTTCGGTTTAGCGGAAGCAATACAATCGTTTTTAAATCAAGTAGTATTTATTAAATCAAAGTATTTATTTGGTAGGTAGCCATGTAATAAGCGGGATAATGTATAGCGAGGTGGTAGTTATAGCGAATACAACCCCTGATATGAAAAGGGAAGGCTAATGGTGGATCTACTGTGACTGTGTTATGGTAACGTTACTTTAAAACGGACGTTGACATGATGTTGGCGAGGTTTTCCATCTGAGTGTGCTAAACTCATGTACCTCATATAATCAGGGTTCAAAAATCCCTATTTTTGTAAGCATGAACCAGCAAGGGAGACGTGCGTTTACTGTGTCGTTGAGACAGTAAATATGCAGCAGCTAGTATGTTACGGTACATACATCCGATAAGGTGCTTAGCATTCATTCAAAACTTACCTTTCTTTGTGCAACTTCAGGTGTCAAAGTTGGACGTTGTGGCAGCTCCGTCTGTAATCTTGTAACCCGCATGTTTTGCAAATTGCAACTCTTTTTTTGTCAACTACCTCGTAATTTTTATAGCCAAACGAAACTATCTTCGGTATCATTTTGCCAACTGGCGCGTTGTTGCTTGTGCTTCATTGGCTGTCTTGCAATGTGCCTGCTTAGATGCTGTCGAATCAAAACAACGTGGGACTACAGTGATTGGATGTCGTGCAGGCAGCGCGTGTGCTCTCTGCATGCATACAGGTGGTGCATATTTTTTTCACAGATGCAGATAAACTGAGAGCGGCGCGGCCGTGTGAACATTTTCTTCCCCAGTGGGAAGTAGCAAGTCTTCTCGAGTCAAAAGGTGCAAGTCCAAGTGAAGTCACGAGTCATTGATGTTAAAGTCCAAGTCGAGTTGCAAGTCTTTGTACATTTTGTCAAGTCGAGTCTGAAGTCATCAAATTCATGACTCGAGTCTGACTCGAGTCCAAGTCACATGACTCGAGTCCACACCTCTGCAGTCCACTATAAAATACCCACAATGCACAGCTAATTTGAGCGTACATAAGATCAAAGATCCTCTATACTAAAGCATTTCAGGCAGCGCCAATGATATGAACTGGTACACACTTCCTGTCTCCTAAAGGGGCATGGCCTCGTTTGAAAGTGTACTGAATGTCGTGTGGATGGATGAAAAGTTACATTTGTATAATCTATTAATATTTTCTTTTGCCAACGTTAGATATATACAGAGCTAAAAGACATATTTAGCACACGGAGATTAGTTTTGTTTGGGCATTCACGAACGTCAGTTGACGTTAGCTTATGTGTGTTGCCAAATCTTGTGAGAGTTTGTTCCTGAGACAGAAACAGGTCTCAAATAAAGTTAATTTTCTCCTGATGTGTCCGTCTGAAAAAATGCCATGTTAGTGTCAGAATGTTCTGGAAATACTGTATGTGGCTTGTGAAGAATGGGTCCAATATTTACTTTGGTGACTATGGGGCGAAAGACTTGGTCATAATCTGTTTTTATGTTCACTTCTCCAGTTGGAATCAACACACTCAGGACCTGCTGCCAGTCTCCTAAAGAGGCGTGGCAGTAGCAGAGCCCACGTGACACAGAGACAAGAAACTAATCTGAGTTGGGGCGTCTCGGTTCTAAACCGTCTCTGATAGGATGTACCCTACATTTTACTCCCGTATACCACAATGCAACGCTGTCGTGTTTTCCTGGAGTAGAAGAAGAAGCAGAAGTACCTGTTGAAACTGAAAAGGAAAAATGGAGCAGGCTTTCGTTTCTAAACAGTGGAAATTTAACATGCAACATATATAATATACAACCTTTTACTCTCCTTCTGAGTGCTCGCTTTGTTTCAGGGACATAGAACTCTTTTGATTGGGTTTGTTTACATGATGCTGGGTGCGCCCGCCTTCGTCACACAAATAACCGGGGCACATACTGATGCTACGATGTTTAAAATTTCAGTGTGGTGTCCGACATCTCGTTAGGTCATTCCCTATATACGTAGTTCACTATTTAATAAACGCCATGTAGGGAATAGTGAGTGAGTGAATGAGGGAACGGTTTCCAACACTGCTAGAGTCTGTAGTAGATTTAACATGTCCATTTCTTTTTCTACTTTATGACATAATGTCGATACTTTTGTTAATTATTATGGTTTATTGACTTACAGAACCTTTTAGCTTAGGTTGTACTGATTTTAGGGCTATGAAGCAGTTGGAGATATTACAAGAAATGACATCACAATAAGCAAAACCACCAATGTAGGCATAGGTTGGCAGACCATTTCTATTAAAGCGTTCAAAGGGTTAATAGAAGGCAGGGTGACACATCCCATTTTGAGGCAACTGGGATACATTACGGACTTTAAATCAAGGATAAAATGGACGAAATCAATTTTGTCTCAAATCTCACTTAGTGGCGCTTTCCCTATAACCCGGCTGGAAACATTCGATGTAACTTGCATCTAAGCACCAAAGCTAACAAGCAGGCTAGTTCTAGTTGTTTCAGAGCTCTTAAAGCGCTATACTCTCTATCTCCTGACAAAAATTACAAACTTTCTAAATGATAAAAAAAAAACCATCCTCAGCCAGTTTGCAAAAACAAAGAGAAGCAGTGTGTTGCTGCTGTGAATGGCCAGCCTGCAGCCTGACACAACCTCTCCTCTCCCTGAACATCCTGGGGTGGCAGTCTGACATGAGTTATGCTCCCATTAGGGTGATCCAAATTAAAAGTGAAAAAGGAAAAGAAAGAGTGAGATGGTAGGGGAAAGAACTCACTGTTGGGCGCGGAGAGAAAGCAGGGCGATAACAATAACACTTCCTCTCCAGCAGTGCCTCATAAATCTCTCTCTGCTCGAGTGCTGCTGTGCTGCGCTCCGTGCCTCAGGCGCCCTGTCCTCTCCATCCCATCCTCTCTTCTGGCTCGCTTTCTTCTCTTTCTCTTGTCTGTGTTCGATTTTGTTATTCTCACCCTTTGCCTATTGCTTGTCCTCTATTTGTTACTTGTAACATGTCACATCCCAAACTCTTTTTGTCTCTCCTTGGCTCTTAGTGATGTTGTGCTTTTACAGTAGAGCTGTCAAAATTACCCCGATAATAGTCTCGCATTGCCAGACCTTCCTCCACAGTGCTGCAGAGGAAGGTCTGGCTAGTCCACACAGCATTCTGGGATGGGAGAAAATCGTGCTTTAAACCAATCAAAACCATCTTGGGCAGCGCTAAAAACTCAGATTGGACAGATAGTCTAGCTAGTAGTGATGTGCAATACCACTTAATTCCTATTCGATCCGATACCAAGTAATACCCAGGCTGGTATTGCCGATACCAATACCAATACCAATACTTTTTACGTATTTTATTTGTAGTGTGATGTGACAACTAGTTTAAAGTAAAGTAAAAAAGTAGGCTGTAGGCTTACCAATTCCAAATTATAGCTGCATAATGACAACACAATAAACTACTCTCATAATATTTAATTATAAAGAAAATCTCAGAGACTTGTACAGTAAAACAGGTTGAAAATTACACACAAATAAAAAAAAATTGACTCTTAACCTTAAAAATATTCCATATCCACTTTTTGCTGTTCTTTACAACACATGTAAATCAGGCACCCTTGAAAACCATTAACTCAAATTGTTTTCACAAAACATTCAAAATACAGCCAGACATGACACCTTTTGCAGTCAGCCATAGTCACTCTGCAGTCTGCAGTCTTCGTAGCGGGAAATTAAAGAAGGGCTGCTGCAGCGGCCGGCTCCGTTACAAAGCCGCAGTGCACACACAACTGACCGGCGGAAGGAGAAGTAGTTCCTTCCCCTAACCGGATATAATTAGACTTTTCTGGTGACAAAAAGTTACTTATGATAACATAAACATTCACTCCAAATTACTGAGTTTAAATATCGATCTTTTTATATGAGAATCGATACTAGAGCAGGAGACGTTGGGATCGTAAATATCGATACTTTAGTATCAATCCGCACATCACTACTAGCTAGCTGTCTGGATTTATCCTGCAGAGATCTGAGGAGCAGTTAACCATAGTCCTCATAAATCCACCAGAGTTTAGAACGGCAACACAAAGAAAGAGGAAGGTAGGCCGAAACGAGGGACATCCGGCGGAATTTCCGGCGGCACCGGACCATCCCGGTAATGAAACGTTATCGATATAGACCACCGCGATAATAAAGCCTTAAATATTTTTTTAATGCGTGATGAACGCACGCGTTCTGTGATTAGGAATTGATGCAGCAGTAATGTTGTGGATGGCTGACAGAAACAAAGCTCCTTGAGCAGAAATGGATAAAGAAAAGGGTCTTTTTAATGGCAAGTTGAGTTTCAAAGCCCTTCCAGATGGTTCTCTCCACAAGACTAAAGTTATCTGCATGTACTGTCGATGTGAACTGAGTTACTGAGTTTAGGTTAGCAGCGACTGCTGGGGGCTAAGTTACAGAAGCTAACGTAAATGATCAAGTCTCCCTGGTGTGGAGCCTCGCCTCCAACACGGCAAATAAACTACAGTTATTATCATTATACACATATATCTCTAAAGGAGGCAGGAACTATCACTGAGGGAGAAACCATTACTTACTGCTAAGCTAACCGAACTACTAAGCTAACCGAACTGAGTTGTAAACAACTGTGGGATTAGTGAAAAAGTCGCTGAAAGTTGGAGATCGGTATGAGTGCTTGAGTGAGCTAGTACAGGTTAAAATGCAAAGCAGATAATCAGCTGTTGCAATGAAGAATCCGACAAAATAAACTGTGTCGAGCTACCGAAGCAAGACGCTATCAGCTTACTGCAGCACATCAGCCAATCAGGAGGCAGGACAGCCAAGTCAGTGTAGCCAGTTTCATTGATAATAGTGGAAGCTGTTCCGTGTGCATTATATGTTATGTTTAATTAGGTGTTGAATGTAGCCGGCCTGTCAGAGTGGCGATCTCGAGTAACCACGATTGGATGATTTGAAAATATGAGCGACTGCCCAAGCCCAGCAGCCAAGCATGTATAAAAAGACACCGCAGGGGCCCCCATTCTGTATACAAGTGTGGCGCTGAGCAGTTTCTCGGTGAGAGTATGTTCATTTTCTGATGTAACATCTGACCTGAGCTGGACCTTGAACACAAATGTCACAGTGAAAAAGGCAGCTGTACTTAATCAGGCTGCTCAGGAAAGCAGGACTGACTCGTCGCCCTCTCACCCAGGCCTATAAAGGACCAGAGAGAGCATTCTCACTACAGGCATCACTGTCTGGTATGGGAACACCTAGTCTATATCCACGACGTTCCACTTCCAGGATTGCCCGGATATCTGTTCTGTTGGGCTTCCTTTGTGTTGGGGTTCTAAACTCCAGTGGATTTATGAGGACTATGGTTAACTGCTCCTCAGATCTCTGCAGGGTAAATCCAGACAGCTAGCTAGACTATCTGTCCAATCTGAGTTTTCTGTTGCACAACTAAAGAGAGACACATTGTAACTAGGAAAAAACTTTAAGTGTCAAACACTTAATTTCCTTTATTCTGAGGATTTTTTATGCAACAATTTGTGTAGCACAAGTACACAGTTCCTGTTTTCCGTCAGATGGTTCATAAATCTCAACATTTCTGAGTGCACTTGAAGGCAGCTTCAAGTGCGCGAGGTTTCGATGGTATGGTCCACTGTAGGGGTGTCTGAAATCGTTAGTATAGGCATATACAAATATATTCACAGGTAAGAAGAATATATAAATATTCGTGTTTTGAGCCCCCTGAACGGTTATTTTCCCCTCTTTTGCGGTGTGGGTTCTTTCATATTTTTTGAGGAGGACAAATCTACATCTTCTAAATATTAATATGCATATCCCCTGCATCCCCTCTGAAATCTACACCTATGTCTGTATGACAATGGTATTTTAAAGTCGAAGCCGAAGTACATGGTTCAGTGTTGGTAAAATGCAATTGTAGTTTGAACACTTTTATATTGGCACATCTGGCTAGTCGTAATAGTGCGTTCCATTTGTACTCGGAAGTCGGATTTTCCAAGGTCAAAGTCGGAGACATGCCCCCTGACCTTGGATTTCTGAGTTTGGAACTCAGACAACCCCCGAGTAACCTGAACTAAAAATCCAACATGGCTGCTCAGTGCTTCAACAGTAGTGAAAGCTGTATTAACATTCAGTTTATTAGCACTTCTGTCTTATTTGTGTCTCACTAAATCAGTCGTACACACAGTCCTGTCCAACTTCTATCTGTGGACATGTTGTTACGCTGTTTGTATGCACACAAAAAACAGCGTAATGTGTTGTTATAAACTGGCACTGCTAACGATGGCTAACAATGAAAATCCGACTTGTAAATGCAGCGCATTCAACTCGGGTGTGACATCATTCCTAGCTTCGGCTTCCGAGTTCCGAGGTAAAAGGAACGCACTATAAAGGTGCAGGCTAATCCCAGAGCCTTTGCCCCCCGCCCCTCCCAGCACAGTCCGTCCTCTGACTCACCCTGTAGTTGGAATGGGCTCTGTTGTTGGTGAACTGGCCCATAGGTGTGTGTTCAGTGTGTCCGGGGGAGTACAGCCCCTCTGAGGGGCCCGTGGGCACATGGTGAAAGATGAACCAGAAACCTGTCTCCTGAGGGATCACACACAAACATACACAGGCTGTCAACACTTAGGTTTTTATCAGTTACTATAAATGTAGAACAGCAAAGAACCCACTCAGAGATTTTTGTACACTCCCACACACACATATAGTATTGAATATATGACAAGTAATAAGATAGGAATATAACAATAGTCACTTGATTGATTAATTGATCTGCAAATGTTTTTTGAATTTTGAGGAGGTGTTCGGTTAAAGGGTTGTATGGTTGTTTATTGAAAAACAATAGATTAAAAACACTTTGATAAGGGTATGGACATTTAAAAAACGTCCGGACCCGAAAAGCATTTAGCTTCTTCCTACTCCACACGTGTCAAACGTGCAGCCCGCACGTGCAGCCCGCAGATTTTGATCCGGCCTGCATATCAATTTAGGTTCACAATAGATTTTGGCCCACCTAGTTGTGCGCCAAACCAAAAACACGGGAAAGTGTTTTTCAAACTACAGTTACGTGACACTCAAAGCAGAACTTTGCCGACTGTGAGAAGCAGAGACTTTTCATATTCAGGCGGTGAAACCGATTGTTGTAAAAAATGTGATCATTGTTTTGCTTGATTTGCTAAATTCTATAATAGCTAAGGAACTTTTTTGCTGACTTTTGTGGGGCTTTATGTTGACAAAAATGCGAGTGACCAAAAAGTGACCAAAAATGTCTGAGAAAGCCATAATAAAGTCACAAAAAATAAAAAAAAAGTGACGAAAAAGCTACAAAGCTGTCAAAAAAAGCGACATGCAGTAATACAGTCAAAGATATTTTACTTTTCCGATGAAACAAAAGCATGTCAATAAACTATACATGTTTGTGGCCCTTGATGTAATGTGAAATACTTGTGTCTTGGATTTTAATTTTTTTGTTTAGTTTTTTTAAATGTTCGAAATAAAACTATTCATTCACTCACACGCACGCGCGCGCACACACACACACACACACACACACACACACACACACACACACACACACACACACACACACACACACACACACACACACACACACACCACTACGTCCTCGGCTTTGCCACTCTGCATGTCAGCCTGTCTGTTTTCAGTTGTTCTTCGCAGCTATGCAAATGAGAAAAGTTATTACATTGGCGAGGAAAATGAGACTCCATTCCGCCTGACATATCCTTGTAAGATCCCAGAAGTACCATTATAATTGGCACTCTATCATAGGGAACGTGCGGCAGAGCCTGCGTTTGTTCTCAAGTTAATAGGAGTACACAGCCATTAATCTGACCTGGCAATGCGATAATGAGACAGACCTCCACCTGGAGAGACATGGGGGGAGGGGGAGGGGAAGTGAGAAACTCACCTCTGAGCCCGCAGCAGCACAGTTGATGAGGTTGTTATTGGGGTTGGCGATCCAGAAAGTTGAAGTGGCGCTGCGTAGATGGAGAATGTTGGGGAAGGAAAAAGAGAAAAGGAGTTTGGTTATTGGATTTTACACAAATAATTTGATGTAAAATAAAGAAAAGGGTGAACACTGCCCCTGAAAACACAGAAACTGAGGGAGAGAAAATGAATTGTAAGTTTTTCACTGACAACAGTGCTGTTTGGTACACAAATGGACCATGTATCATGTTATGTCATCTAGGGAGGATATTTGTTCTTGATATCAAATTTAAACGGTTTTCATTTCATTGCTTTTCCTTATTACTGGTACCTCAGATGTTTTACTTTTTGTATGAATTCAGTCCAGTAAGGTGCAATCAAGTAAATGAATGACATTTTAAAATATTATATATAATTTTATTTAGATACACTGATGTCACATGATAAACAAATTAGTTGTAGATCAAAATCTAAAAGGAAAAGTAAATGAAATTATCATTTTTCAAGATGTTATTTCCTTTTCCAAAGCACACTCTAATATTTTTCAGTACACACACAAAACAATTCATGTCCTGCGTCTTTAACGTTGTAGCACAAATCAACACTTTATAGCACAGCAAAATTGAACTACTTCAATTTCTTGCCTCTTTATTTCAAATTTCTTGATTGGTCAAGAGAAAGCTTTTGAGTGTCCATACAATACACAGTGGTTATAGATAATAAATCCCTGTACGTATGCAGGATTACAGTCTGTAGTGACAGCTACTGTACAGCCCTAGGGCCAGCAAAAAGGAGATCTGGGTGCTGGTAAGACGGAGGGAAGTTTAACATACAGTAGTTCATTTACACATACTACCAACATTATTTTGATACAAAGTTGGTTGAAAAACTGCAAATTATCCCCTTTTTTAGGATATACGTAGGGTTGGGCATTGTTTTGATTTTAAACAATTCTGATTCCAATCCAATTCTTCCTTTCGATTCCGGTTCTTATTGATTCTGGATTCCGATTGTTTGATGGGTGGAGTTGAAACGGGTCACATGCTTATTTCACAGATAAGAGGATCATTTTATTTTGTTACAATTGTGATTTAAAGTTTTACCCGTTTTTTTCATCCACACTTTAGAGCGCTGCTTACTGCACTCCATGGCTGCAACACAACAAGCACCAGGCCGCTACAGAAACCACAACTTGCGCATGTTAAATTTGGATCTGATGATCGGATTCAAAACCAAATTTTCCAAACAATTCTAATATCAATTCCACTGGAATCGTAATTATTGAAACGATTCCAAGTTGGAACCGGTTCTCAATGCCCAATCCTGTATATACGCTACTCTACCCATCAGCCCCTGCAGCAGCTCAGTTTGGAGGAGAAAGGAATTAGCTCTGGTGTAATCAAGGTCTGAGCCAGCCCTAATCAAAGTTCAGTCCCTCAGGCTGTGTCTCATCTGTTCTCTGTCAGACAGGATGAGAGGGAGGACCGTCTAACACAGACAGAGAAGGAGAGAGCGACACATTTGTCTCTTTTAGAGGAGCCATGTTTGTTTGATCGGTTGACAGTAATGGTGTACAGATGATTGCTGCAATAGAAAAACCTGTTGTCAGACTGAAAGTGATGATTTTACCCATAGACTGTAAAAAATAATGGACGAAGCTTCTGGGTCTGAAAAGTGAAGCCAATGTGAAAGTGCCTTAAACCTGCAATCTATCTAACGTCCAGCAGGTGGTGACTCCACTGGTTCCAAAAAGAAGTCTGTTTCAATAGAAGTGTACAAGAAAATGAGCCTACTTGTCACTTAATTTATTACCTCAGTAAACATTTTCATAATGAGTTTATGGCTGCAATGGTAGTTTCAAGTCTTCTTCAATACAGCATTTAGTAAATTATGGTTCCATGTATTTTGAGATAGACAATAAAGCAGGGGATGCTTTAGGACCTGTCACTCAGGACAGAGGCTTAACAATGCTAACCATGCTAACACTGTGGACATTAAAATAGACCTCAATTTGTTTTTAGATGTTGTCCGTGTTTTCATCTTAAACTTTGACCCTCTCACTGTGTGTTTTCACTTCATCAGAGTTTATTGGAACCTTTTTGTCGCCTAAAAATGTCTTGTTCAGCATTGTTCAACCAAGCTAGCTAGCTAGCGCTAGTGTTAGCTGATAACTTAAGGGAAAATCTGCCGATTATCTATACTGCCGTATATGAAGATGAACAATTTAGCGTTTAGCTTAGCACAGCGCCATTGCAACCATAAACAACACTGGCTTGGCTTGTCGAAGTGTCGTTGGTCAATACACTGAACCCTGAATTGCTCCCGATGCTGTGCCGTCGGTGTGTGAATTGAAGTCGATTTGGATAAAAACGTCAGCTAAATAAAATGTAGTGTAATCTAATATCCGAAAGCAGTATCCTTACTAGGGGTTGACCAATACTGTTTAATGGTTTTACGATTAACATTTTAAAATGTTACAAACTCCAACACAAAAGTTTGTTTAAATGCTTTTAGCAATTATTTAATAAAACTGAAACTTTAAACATAATACACTGTCAAAAAAATGAATAAATAAAAACAAAAATAGCTTCCTGTTTTTTTTTAACATGCGAACAGTTTGTTTGCAAGTGTTGCAGACTGCTTACAGTGCTGTAGCGGAGCCAAAGTAGCGCACTTTTTAATTAATTTACTTTATCTGTTAACGGTAAAATAAAACTCTGATACAAATAATCAGCAAATTGCTAAATATCGGCCCTGATAATCAGCCAGGCTGATAATTGGTTGATCCTTAATCCTTACCACAGACCTGATCTTAAACAGGTAGAAACCTGTATATATTGCTGCACCGTATATAGTAAGTGTGCGAAATTGTTACAGGGATAGTCAGTGGGAGTGTTTATAATGTGAATTCCTGGATATGTTCATCTGCAACTTTCTGGTTCCAGTATTTGTTCTCTCAGTGTACTTTAGTTGCATTTAACATGACATGGTTGGTCAATGTCAATCATTTATTTACTTATCTCCACCAACAAGGTTATGTTTTCAGCTTGGTTTGTCCGTTTGTTTGTTTGTCTGTCAGCAGGATTACTGAGAAACTACTGGCACAATTTTTATGAAACTTGATGGAAGGGTGCAGCATGGGGCGAGGAAGAACCCATTACATTTAGGAGTAGATCCAAATCACGGGGCAAATAGACTAATTATTTTTCACTTTCGTTAACATTGTGAGATAGGGCATTTGTGCTGCATTCATGTAGTGTCAGAATATTTAGGAAAAATTAGTTCCTGGGAAAATTAACACTGCATTAACATTGCAACGCATTCTCATGAAGGGGTCCGTATGATATCGTATGAAAATGTATGCGCACCAAAACGTATGATATCCTAGGAAATTAGGAGACCGCCAACTGGTCAAGTGACGCCGGCTGGCTACGAGCTCCATGACGCAGAGTGGCAATTGGTGGTTGTTTAAGCCACTACAGAGCTTTGCGAGATGGGCTACAGACCTCTGTCACAGCTTGGTTGTATCAGCGGCAGCCGAAAATGGGTGACTTTGAGCCGGGTATAGAGCACCGTGAGTTGCCTCTCGTTTTGGCGGAAATTACGGTTCAGTTTAGTCTACAAAATATGAGCATTTTGCCACAACAAAAGTTAAGATTATGCACCAAAATACGGAAGCGTATTACATTCACCATAGAAAAAAAATGTAGACACCTTCAGGGGCGGATCTACTGGGGTGGCATAGGGTGGCAAATGCCACCCTAAAAGAAAGCCTTGCCACCCTTGCTGCCACCCCAGTTGGCAGCAACGAATTAAAAGTTATGGCTGATTTGACAATTTATGAGCGTGAATCTCCAATGTCCAACTGCAGTGAATGCAGCACGAGATGACGCCAGAGCGGCAAGAGCCTGATTTGTTTGGAAAACTGAGCGGCGCGAAGCGAGGGAGCCAGGAGTCGTGAGGAAGGGAGACACAGGAGGAAAGAGGTCAAAACGGTTTAACTATCTATCAAGAAATGAAATTATAACAAAAGCACAGTGCTAGCATAGTTGCGATGCTGATTTTGAGATGATAAAATCAGGTTGAAGAACGTTATTTTGCTACCCATAGCCTACATATAATGTTACTTAGGTCTGACGTTTGTTCTGTGTAAAGTAGGCTACAAAATGTATATATGAGTAATATGAGGTGGAAGGAGAGAGAAAAGAGGTGGAAGGAGAGAAAGAAGACGAAGACAGTGGAGACAAAAGGGCAACAGAAAGGTGACAGAGATAGAATACAAGGCCAAGGCGACCAGGGACAGGAGGAGGTGGGAGAACACCACAGCGGTGAAGATATGGAGGGAGAGCATCACCAAGATGAGGAGGGAGAAAGCGAGAGACAAGATAACGTGCAGGGCTCAGACAGTGAAAGGGAAAGGAGAGTGCCTGGGGCATCACCAACGATCTCCAGTCGAGCTGGTCCACATGGTATGGAAACTGTTGCTGCATATATACTAAGTTACATATGAATAAGAACAACAAATGACAAAGACGGACATTTTTATAAAATTTAAGAGACATTGCTTAGACATTAAATAAATATAAAAATTAATGTTTGCTTAAATATGAATAATTAGGGAAAGTTGTCAGTTTGAAAGTGTGAGATGGGGAGATGAGTTTTTATATTTTGTGTAGAATGTATTTTAGATCTATTGCTCAGATTAAATTAAACAAATTAAACAAATGAACCTAAAAATACTCTCCCAGGCTAAAATGTTAGTGTGTGTTAACACAGTCTGATGGTTATAACTAATCAATGACAGTTCCTAATCTTGTACAAATGCTGCCTGCAACGCTGCCTCTCTGACACAGTCCAAAACTGTTTGCTTCCCCTCTCACACATCTGCCACTCATCACCTGTGTCTTACCTTAATGCCTTTCCTGTGATAATGCCCCTTACTTCTATCATACTTCTATCTCCTATTAAGTGAGATCACATTGTATGGTCACTTATTCCTAATATGAACTGTTCTACATGAAACCTCAAATGCAAGATATTGATTGGATGAGATTAAGTTTGTCTGTATGAGTTGGTAAATGGCAGCCTGTGCCCTTTTGTAGTGTGTACATACTATTTCTCATCAAACCGTGATAAAATTCAGTATATATACGTCTGCCATATGTTGCCACCCCTCAAAAATTCCTGCCCCCCTCTCGCCACTCCATAAATATTTTTCTAGATCCGCCCCTGGACACCTTATCTCTTAATTACGAGATCCTGATCTCGTAATTTTGAGAAAAGATCTCGTAATTACGAGAAAATAATTTTGAGATCATTTTAAACACCTGGAATGCGGCATATCTAGCTAGTTGTCAGTAGGCCACGGCTCATTGATCAACTGTATCACCGAGAGGTAACATTAAATTCAGCTGGGTTAAGTTAGCGTGATACTTCTTATGTAACTTTATAGATAGTATTAGTTAATGGACATATCTGTTCAACTGATCCCGCAGAAACACTACAATGTCCAACAGATCAGAATGGGCTTTCCGCCGGAACAACCGCAAAGTCCTGAGGTGCCTGTGCAAAGTCGACAAACTGATAACAATCCCATCTGTAGTACTTAAAGACATTAGCATCTCCCAATGTCTCAAACCCAAACCAAAATAAAAATAGATTAAACTAAACAGATGAGACGTGTGTTGTAATGAATCAACTGTAATACCTAGTGTGACCAGCTAAGGGTGTCTAGTAGTGATGGTCAAATGAAGCTTCGCGAACCACTGTCTTTATTTTCTGAGCTCACTAGATGGCGCTCTCTGTTCAACAAAGGGTTGAAAACACACTGAATTGCCATTCCTTTAACCTTTTTCTTTGAACAGAGAGTGCCGTCTAGTGAGCTCAGAAAAAAAGACAGTGGTTCGCGAAGCTTCATTTGACCATCACTAGTGTCTAGGTATATGACCATGGTGTATGTTGGTATTAAGGGAGACGAAGAAGAGTAGCTACAAGCTAGGTTTTGGTGATGATTTTGGTTCGTACATTAAAGTTTGAGCAAGCTCATTGTGGATTAAAAACCATGTCTCATCTTTAAGACACAAACATCACATGACGTAGGCCTATTTGCTTCCATGGCATCAGCTAGCCTGAAAGCTTCACACAAGAAAGTTGTTTTCGGTTGTTGTGAAAATGCATTCATCTCGTAATTAGGAGATCTTTTCTCAAAATTATGAGTTATTTTCTCGTAATTACGAGATATTTTCTCAAAATTACGAGATCAGGATCTCATAATTACAAGATAAGGTGTCTACATTTTTTTTTCTATGGTGAATGTAATACGCTTCCATACCAAAACGACTAGTTAAGATTAGGAAAAAGATTGTGGTTTGGATTAAAACACTTCTAAGGAACATGCATTACCTGGGTGAAAGTCCCCCGGGAAGTGAACTCCACTCCCTGGCTCAAAAGTCCTGTATTTTACACCCATCTTCCATGACCACCTCCCTACACGGCCAGCTTAGTTCTTATATAGCGGCCGTCAATGTGGTGCAAACAGCATAAAAAAAACAAAAACGAATGGTTCATGAGAACAGGCTGAACATTTTGAGAGGGGCATGCCTTGGTGAAGTCCCCTTCTAGTTGAGGACTGCTTTGATTTAATAAATTAAACAATATAATTGTGCTGTTTTTTTTCAACCCTATTTTCCCATGTTTTTGTGTCTAAGTGACTGATGGGAACAACAATCTTTGAAATTGGTCCGGTATTTAAAGGGATATTTCACCGTTGGAAAGATGAATATATCTTTAAATATTTTTTTTGAAATTGGTGGCTTCTAGGCCGAGAAAAGCCAGAAAATGTGTTTTTGGCTGAAAGATGAAAAGATGAAAGACACCAAATCCCAGAATGCACTTGCTTCGCTGCTTTAGTGTCTACTCCCAAGCAGTGTTAGGTTACAGTAACGTAACTACTTTTTCGGGTAAAAAGTAGTGTAACGCGCTACTACTGAAAATTTGGTAACGAAATGTAGTTCCTTTTTCAATTCGGCACAACGTTACTTTTCCCAGGGACATTTGACAGCAACACTGCCTTCTCAGCTGCACGCTCACTAAGCTCCACACGGGACGTGACAGAGGCTGGTAGCAGAGTAATCATGGCAAGCGAGAAGCAGCCAAAGCTAACTTTTGAGAGCGTTTTAAGCTTCGTGGTTTTTGGCTGGACGGTGCTCTGAGCCAGGCAGACACAAAGCTGACAACCTCACAGATGGATGCGGTGGAGATGGCCTCATACATACACGCAGCAGACCGCTTTGGACTTGTGTCGGTTGCATGGACACGCAAGGATTTCCAGAAAAGAGGCTGTATGTGTCTACGACAATGCACGGACTGCGCAACCGGTACAAGTCGATACAGACATTACTAACACTGTGTAACGCCAATGACCTGCTGATTCAACCCGCGCTGGACTCGTTCATAATCAATCAGCCGTCACTCTGTGAGTAGAGAATCCAGTCTGCAGTGTAGTTCAGACACTTCACTAATAAACAATAGATTGGCTTTATGGTCAAAGATAGTTTTGGTATAATTAACTTCAGTCTCTGCCAGAGACGCCTGCTTTTAAATGTAACGTAAAAGTAACGAGTAAAGTAAAAAGTTACTTTCCATAAGGGGTAACTAAAGGCGTTTTTCCATTACATGGTACCTGCTCGACTCGCCTCGACTCTACTTGCCTCGACTCGACTCGACACACTGTGCGTCCGTTTTCCATTGCAGATTTTAGTACCGCCTCAGCATGGCTGGTCGTTATGCCGTATCGATGCACACACCAGCGCACAAGTATAAACATCAGGCCACTTGAGTTTGTTTTACAGTTCTGTGGAGGCTCCACGCAGAGCTTTCGCCGTAGCCTGTGTAGCCTATGTAAAAGTGGCCTGATGTTTATACTTGTGCGCTGGTGTGTGCGTGGAGCCGGCCATGTGTGTGTGTAGTTAGGCTACGGCGAAAGCTCTGCCGGAGCCTCCGCAGAACTGTAAACAAGCGGCGCCGCAGTAAACTACTGTGACCTAACGCGACACACACACAGAACGTCGAAGGTGTGTGTTGCCAGAAGACGCATTTTGTTTCAAATTAAGCTGGAGGCAGCAAAAAAAAACAGCTGGCTAAAATTTTTAGTTTTAGTTTTTTTAGTTTTTTTTAGTTTAAAAATAGCGGGTTTGTTCAGGACACCCCCGTCTGTCGCTTTCAGGTCACCTTTTCGGCTCGCCTCAGCTCGCTTGGAACCTCGACTGAGGAGGTACTAAAAAAAGTACCTGTTAGCAGGTACCAGGTACTTTTTTTCGTAATGGAAAACCAAAAAAGGCGAGTAGAGTCGAGGCGAGTCGAGCTGGTACCATGTAATGGAAAAGCGCCATAAGTAAAGTAACGGATTACTTTTTAAAGAAGTAAAAGGAACTTCCCCAACACTGCTCCCAAGCCACGCCTACCGACAACATTATATAAAAACAACATACAAAACAGGCTACATTTAGTGCACACACATTATATGCTCCGTAAAGTTCAGCTAACACATAGCTACTAGCATTAGCGCTTGGTGGGCTGAGTATAAACACACCAAGTATAAACACAGCTGTAAATTTGCGTGGAATGTAGAATGGTCGGCATTTAACAGTCACAAACCCCACCAGCAGTTAGCAGTTAGTTGGATACAAGCACCCCATTTCTGCACCAGGCAGTCCGTATTAACACAGCCCACCTCAACTAGTCTTACCTGGCGACAGAGCAGCCGGCCTGGTAGCTCCGGTACACTGTTTTTCAGCAATGTTTTCACAACAACAAAAACACAGTAGTCTCTGAACTCGCGTTGGGAGTTTCGTTGAAGTTGGATGTAGTCCAGTTTGTTGTCTAATGAGCGGACACTTGCAAGCAGGATTGATGGAACAGGTGGCCAGCTAGCGTTAGCTTTCCACCGGCACACTCGTTCAACGTTCCCCGCTGATGATGTCCCTTTACTGGCCAGAGGCATCGAGCAACACCACTGGTCTAGTGTGTCGAGTATTCCATCTGTAATACAGTGTCCTGCATATTCTCCAATCTGTACCAATGTATCCCGGTGGTACACGTGTGCAGTAGTTTGAATGCACATGATTGTTGTTCTAAAATTTCCTTCGGGATGAATACATCTATCTATCTATCTATCTATCTATCTAAAAGTTTTCTACTGAGAAGCCAGTAGCAAAGATTCAAGATGGCTGACGCTCGTTTTGCTTCGGCAATCCTCGGGTAAAGACGATGGGCGGGTTACTACTCCTACTACTGGCTGTAGTCCATTGCCTCTGGGCAAAAAATCTTCCGATGATGCAAAAATCGTCGTTTTACGTCATTGGAAGATTTTCTCCAGACCCACAATACAGAGATCTCTTGTCTCAGGGGGACATGAGGGAGGGAAGCACGGCCATTCAAAAATACTACCGTGTTTCTGCTGATACAAAGCTTAATGCTAAATCTGTGAAGTATCCCTTTAACAAGATCTCTGCAGTCGGCAGCGGCAAAACAAGCTACAATGTAAGTTAATAAGGCAATTGTCCAGCTTGAATTTACCTTCACAAAAGTGCCACTGACTCAGGCTTAGATTAATATTCTAAGTGTTTGACAACATTATGGAAAGGATCCTTTCCATAATGTTGCAGCCCGATCTGTGGCTGCCAGTTACAGCATTCTCCTTTAATACTGGACCAATGTCAAAGATTGTTGTTCCTATCAGTCACTTACACACAAAAACATTGGAAAATACGGTAAATCGGTAAAAAAAAACGGTAGTTACCCTTTAAGGAGCTATGCTACCCTTATGCATCAAATTGTGTCAACACCCTACAAATATAGGACAGAAACACCACATCTGAAAAACATATATAGGAAAATATTCATTTATAGAGGAGAAAAATAGTGGCACCAAATATTGCCGTATTTTAGAGCTCCACAGCATTCGATCATGCAGCAAGCTGTTCTTAATTTTTTTTTTGGGCTTTTGCGCCTTCAATTTTTGACAGGACAGTTAGATGAGAAAGGGGAGAGAGAGGGGGAAGACATGCAGGAAATTGTCACAGGTCTGATTCGAACCCTGGACCTCTGCGTCGAGGTATAAACCTCTCAGTATATGTGCGCCTGCTCTACCACTGAGCCAACCAGGCCTCATGCGACAAGCTGTTCTGAAGAAGAATACTGGCAGTTAATTAAATATTATTCCTGGGAAAGAAAACACTGCCTTGATTTTTGTGATTTTGTGATAAATGTTTATATTCCGAAATGCTTTATGTTATCTACCTCGTGCAAACTAAGCACACTTGCACACTGAGTGCGAGTAATAAATTCCATTCTCCTCTAATACAGTTTGGTGAAGGCAGATATCTCAGAGACATACTGTATATCTCAAAACCTGGACAACTAAAATCACTGAAGGGAAAATGTTTTTTGTGTAATTTGGGTGACCCTGAGAATAGGGCACAAACACACACCAGACACTAAACATGACAGTGATCAGTTTAGTTCCCCTATAGCTGTGCGCTTTATTTTTCCCCCAAACCTGCATGTTTCATCCTCACATGTTTAAATGACTCAGACATTTCCAGACAAAAGCTGCAGCCTCAAATTACACAATGTTGTGACTGCTGGCTATTAGAGAGGATCCAGGCTTGGACGCTCGCATGCAGCAGCTCATTCTAGTATAGGGGTGCACAATAAGCCACATACCTAGAGTTCACAACTGAACCTTGTTATGATGACCTTACACCGAACGACTTTTCAAGGGATTCCACTGTCGCAGACTAACTTCCAATATCAGAATGAAATCCTGAGAGTCTTGCAAGTGTCTGGGCGCTCCCGTTGTCTCCATCGTTTGGTGTAATGTGGTAAAAACTAAACTCAGTCCCAGTCAGTCTTTTTCCCGTCTTGACGTTCAGACAAAATCAAACGTGTTTGATATTATCGTATGTTTGAAGTCTTGGTAGTGAAGTTAAATCATGTGAACATTGTCAACAACCAATGGGTGCGTTCCCTCCAGCACCAAACAGGAAGCAGCAAACGGCTAGAGCCAGTGTTGTTTATGGTTGCTATGGCGCTACACTAAGCTAAACACTAAAGAGGGATAGTTGCCAATTTTCAACCTTTCTGAAGCACCAACGGGAGTTTTACTTGCAGATAAACACAGACCTCCGGCAAACTTTCCCTTTAAGTTACCAGCTAACGCTAGCGGTAGCTAGCCCCCTTGGTTACATTTTTCTAAACAAATCTAGTCGTAGTCTTGCAATGTGTGACCCTGCAAAATCTCCAGTCTTTACATATTATGACAGTCTTTAACATTAGATGTGAGATGATTATCTTTAGATGTGAGATGGTGTCAGACTTTAGTCTTTTCAAAGTCTTCTAGTGTATGGTAGGCATTAGCCATCTTTAAAGTGTGTACACAGAGTGTGGACACTGACACTGTTTGTCTGTATGTATGTCATTCACACCGCACTTTGTCAAACGCCCTGATGAGAGAGAGAGATGACGATGTGTTGTCACACAGACGACGAGCGATATGTGCTCAGAATAAGTTATGGATTTGAAAGTTATCTTCCCTTAAATCATGTAGATGTCCATACATTGTGTGCTGGGTTGAATTAATATAAATTGCAGGCTTGTAAATGCAATATTTTTTTAGTTCACTTCCTATATTTGGGTCAGATCGCGTTCTCACCTGATGGTGTGAAAGCTCATCCGAACTCTGGTGCGGATAAAACAACCGACTCTGGTCCGCTTGAAAACAGGGGTCTCGGTTCACTTCCAAGTGAACTAGAGTTCTGTTCACTTTAGGTGAGAATGCGATGCGACCCAAATACAGGAAGTGAACCAAAAACAAAGTATTTACTAGCCTGTAGTTATAACCTTGCACAGAATTTACGGACTTTTATATGATGATAACTTTCAGATCCATAACTTATTGTGACCACACATCCCTGGTCGTCTTTGTGACATCATCTGTTTGTGTGACATCATCATCTCTCTCTCTCTCTCTCTCTCTCTCTCTCTCTCCTTCACTCGCTATCTGTCAGCTGATCATATTGTTTGCTTTCTTCTAAAATATTAGAAACACTAAAGCAGAACCAGAAAACCCAAGACGTTATAAATGTGGTGTTGCTCCATTATTTCTGAGACCAGAAAGTGTCGGCGAGTTTCGGATTTGTTTACAGTCTTGGTTCCTTTGACAAAGTGTGGTGTGAAAGCAAACCCAACCAAATGAAAAATGCAACAATGTTGCAGCTTCACCCCCGAATCGCACCGAGTCCACCGAACTATAGGTGTGAAAGCGCCCTGACTTTAGTGCACTTGGAAGATAACCAAGACCCCTGTTTTCAAGCGGACCAGAGTTTGGTTGTTTGATCTGCACCAGAGTTCAAATGAGCTTTCACACTGCCCCAAACCAACCGGACTATCAGACCAAACGCTCCAGGGTTCGATTAAAACAGAACCAAACTGCTCAGGATTGAAAGCAACCTAAGTGTGTCGGTTATTGTTGGATTTATTTTTTAACTTACATTCGTATGGGACCTTTTCTTACAGCACAGACATTTCTCCTACATTTCTTTTTTTTCAGAAATGTGCAAATTCTTGTGTGTTTCTCAGAAAACCCCTTTCATACATGCATCAGGCAAAATAAGAAAATCATTATAGTTCCATTTTCAGGTATGTCAGAAAAAGCAGCTTAGGGTAATGAATATGAATAGAAATGGCAGACATGCAATTTAGCTCCACAGCAGATTAGCACATGGCAGCACTACACCTTAAACCTCTCCTTTTCACCCTCTCATTTTATGCTCTTATCAACATGGAAAAGTGGATCGGCTTGCTTTGTGCAAATGTGCTTCTGTCTGAAGTCATCCATTGTCGCCTGGCTTTGACGAGGGGACGGAAAATTCGCATCAGCTGTGTGCTTGGCCATCAAGTGGTATTTCAGACTGAACGTGCTGCGATGATAGCTCAGTTCACAACGACAAAAAACACAGATCACTTTGGTCTTGTCAATGGAACCATTTGGCAACTTTTTAAAAGTAAACTTTCCATTCAGAATCTTATTGGCATCCATTTCGGCGTCTCACGCTCGCCATCCACTCAAAACATAACGTTAGCCTACTATTCTTTGGCCAGCTCGCAAGCCCAAACAAGTGTGTGTGGCGTGCCTGTTGTTTTGTTTCCGGTCTAGCTAGATCCGGTGTGGTGTTGTAGTTTTTCTAACGTTACTAGTTGTTGCAACAGCATGTGAAAAAAACTACAAAGTTTGCTAGGCCAAAAGGAACGTTAATCTTGCGATAAAAAATGTGATGCCATTAAAATGGGTTTGCGTTAACGCTGTTAAACGCGTTTAACTGACAGCACTAGTTTCAATATTCTATAACCATTATGACACATAAACATATGCACAAGTACACACACTGTTGCATTTAGCTAAATGTTAGTCAGATTTTCAGACTGCAGTTAGGCTACATCTACACTACTATGTTTTGTTTTAAAAAACAAATATCTCTTGCTACGTTTACGCCCAGCCCAGTCTCATGGCAGTTCGTGAAATGGTGACGTTATTTAATCTATTGATTCGTGTACAGGGACACGTTTTTCTGTGTTTTATCGTGTTGGTGAGCACGAATTTTAAACTAATGTATTTGACTGGGAAGCATATTACGTGATAACAGCACGATTATGATAGCGTTTAGTATTGAAAAGCCGAAAATCTGCGTAAGGAGGTAGGCTGGGGTGGTGGATGGGTAAAAAAACACAGGACTTTCACCCCGGAGACCGGGGATCGCGTCCCGCGTGTGGTAGTTCCTTTCTGCGTTCTTCTTCTCCTAACCACAATCTTTCCCCGTCTTTCTTTTCCTCCCATTGTTGTAGCGCGTCCCATTGTTGTCGGCGTTGTTGTCGCTGGCGTTGTTGTCGCCGTTTAATTTCCCCGTTGTTGCATCCCCCAGAGACCGCGGATCGTGTCCCGGCGGCCGTTGTTGTCACTGTCTACCGCGTGTGGCATCCCCATTGTTGCATCCCCCAGAGCAGCCCTGTGTCATAGCAGTTGTCGCTGTCGGCATAATGTGTGGACTAGCCAGACCCTCACAAGGTCACAAAACACTGCTTAAAGATGAATAGCAGTGTGATGGTAGCCTCAGCTTAAAAAGCAAACTGCTGTTTGTTGAAATGAGGTTGATGTGCGAGAGCTGGTTTGCTGGGCCTTGTGTGTGTGTGTGTGTGTGTGTGTGTGTGTGTGTGTGTGTGTGTGTGTGTTTGACTGTGTGTGGAAGGAAACAACATGTCCACTGAGGGAATAAATGCTTAAAAACAACTTACTGCCATGTCCTGTTGTTTTCTCTGAAGGAGATGACTTGGATGGATAATTTCTTTAGTCAAATGCAACACAGGCAGGCACGCAGTCACACACACACACACACACACACACCCACACACTCACGTGCTAAATAAGCGAAACGCTCAGGCCAAGCACATTCATCAGGCACAGATTAAATGACAGTTTCTTCCTCCTCATGCAGCCCACATGCCTCCTGTTCCTGCATAATTTTGACTAAAATGTATTGTTTTAAATTCAACACATACACATCTCAACAATTGATGGGGGAAGAGACAGAAGGAGCCCGAGGGAGTGCACAAAGATGACTGGAAATTAATCATCACAAATCTTACAGGGGTCGGGTGGGGGTGGAGGGGGAAGACACTGTGCAATCATGTTTGATTCAATAAGAATTTTTAAACCTCAGTAATAAATACACTGGGATTTGGAAAGCATTACAGAATACAATGCTCCAGACAAATTGGACAAAAAGTCTCATTAGGAGTACAGGGCATTGTGTTTTACCCGGCTGTTATAATTGGATAAATTAGGAGAGGACAGAGGAAAGAAGAAGAAAAAAAAGAAAGAAAAGTGGAGGGTTAGAAACAGCATATCCTTCCAGTATGTTGGAGAGCAGGTGGATGACTCCATATCAGTGGGAGCCAGTGCCATTATGCATCCCTAAACTTGGCTGTTATGCTCTTCTGCTGAAGGCAGAGGCAGTGTGGCGAGATTAAAAAAAAAAAAAAAAGAGTCATGTGACCTGGATTAAACCACTTTATATTCTGAGCTGCATCTTTATGCTTCAAATATAATGGGTCTCTAACAGCGGGGGGATACAGGCTGCCTCTGCTGACAGACACATAGCTAGTCTTTTTAGTACAAAATTCCCACTTTGGGCCCTATATTTGTGCTTTTGCAATGGCCAGCGCAAGCAGCGCTCCGACAGTTTTGTATTTTCCCGACGTTGAAATTCTGTGTGGTATTTTAATGCCCATGTCGGAGGAGAGGTGTGAACAGGTGGAAGGTTCATTCAAGCCTCTGGCTGCAGAGTTCACGCCTTGCTGCTCTGCATCATCCAGATATGAAAAAAATTCAACTTCATTCAGCCCCTTTGCATGCACTGCTGCACATACATGAACACAAACAGCAGGTGGACTTGGAAACGCCCACATAGTCCGTGCGCCCAAGACCTACAGCTTTGCACTTATCTCTCCACTGCAGTTCAACAAAGAAACACCGTCCTGGGAAACACATATGACACCTGTGTGACACCAGGCAAGTGTTATCCTGCACTTAGTCCATATCCACAACCTTCCACTTCCAGGATTGCTCCGTTGCTGCCGGAAATTCGCCGTATGTCCTTTAATCTGCAACAGCTCATTTTAATGGATGGTTTTAACAACCCAGCCAGCCAGGAAACCTGAGGGGTGAGTCAGCTGAACTTATTGTGTGTGCAAACTGAAGATTACAAAACTCACCACCTATAGAGGATGGCTTTTTATCAACTTTTAGTGCAGCTTTTTATCCTTTTTTAATAACTTGGAGACTGTGTGGACCCAGGGGGTACCCAAAGAGGGCCCCTTTCTTTCGGGCAACAGCCTAAGCACCCACAAGGTCTCCGAAACTGTGAGTTTTAAGTTTTTTTAACCTCACTGTAACCTTTTACTCCACAGCTTTAAGGAGCCTACCTTTCTTTTACTTTTCTCTTAACTTTCTTAATCCCCCTCTCTTTTTATTCCTCTGTATTTTCTTTTACTGAAGGTTTATTGGGTGTGTGAACAGGCTTTTTATTATCTGGTTGGCCATTTTACATGTTCTGTGGAGGTGTTTTTGTAGGCTGGGACTGTCCTGCAGTTTTGTGGCAACTATGCTAATAACATTACAAAACACGTTCACACCGCTGGCGTTGGCCCCAGGGGGTTGGGCTGAGAGGGTGGCAAACCATCGATCCTCTTCTGCCTTTCCCCTGGGGGTCAACAGCCAGCCTCCAAACATTACAGTCCATCATAATTACCTCCACACCAAAAACATATTTCAAACTTCTACAGGCCATCCACCACTCAATAAAACACTATACATAGGCACCTTCCCACAGGGAAAGATGAGACAAATTAATAAGCTTACATCTTTCATCAAACCCTCTTCACCTAACAATAATACATTAGAACTGGTTAAACTCAACACAGACACATGGATGCACAATAACATGAACATACTTAGGGATCATTACGACACAGTCATTGCCACACAACTGCAGGACCTTCCACCATTCACACAGGCATCTTTTAATAAAGCTATTCAGTGGGGGAGAGTGAGATACAGGAGGAAACTTTGATTGGTTTGCATCAGACAAGCCATGACAAACAAACACCACATTTATTATTGCTTCACCATTCCATCAAATGGAAATATTCTAGAAGTCGTGTGCATCATTATCAAGTCCAGCCTGATTTATTTAGGATCTTTGGGAATGTTGGGCTCTCAACCTGGCAGATGCATGAAGTTCAGAGTTCTTTATTGTCTCTCAAGGAGAAATTTGATTAGCAGTTGGAGGTACAAAAAACAACATTTCTAAAAATCTCCTTGAGAAGGCCAAAAGTGACACTAATAAAAACTGTGCATTCAAGAGTTATGCAAGTTAACAGCTTTAATTTCATAAGGAACAAAAGAAAATTTGTACCCGATTGTTGCTCTAGGGAGCTTATATCTCGGCCCAGAGTGCAGAAGAATGAATTCCTTCAAGAGTGGGCAGTCAGAGCTTGACAAGCTTGACTGTGCCTTCTACAAAACTTGTCTGTCAAAGATCTTTGTCAGAGAGAGCTGCTGTATGCCTATTATCTTGCTGGCCTCTGTATCAATTTTGGACGGATGACTTTTGTTTTGTGTTGTAAGGTTCCCATAGAATGAAATCAAACTGAAGGTTCCTTACAGTTTATGTGTGTGTGTCTTACCTGCAGTCTTGCCGTGGGTTGGCCACGTATCCTGGATAGGCTCCGTCAGTGATGTCGCGGCACATTTTGCTGTCTCTGTCTGAAGGCAGCAGGGTCCCAGCTCTCACCATCAGGCCCAGACAGTGGTCGAACGTGTTCCTCTCTTCTGGACCATCCTCCGTGAAGTAACAGTGACCCAGCGTGTCATAGCCCACCACATCCTTTACCTGGGAGGGAGTAGACATGTTGCATTTTACTGATAACAAGCTGACAGTACATCACACTAGTGAAAAGCTTCGGTCACAGAGCTGACTGGATAAATAATGGCCAGCAAAGAGAGCCATTGGCTGTGAAACTATCAACTTTCCAAAGCCCAATTCCTCATTTTTGCACCACTTTCTGTTAAATGCACCATTATTTAACAGGGGGAGAAACGATGGCGTAAGTGTCGGTGTTGCCAAAGGTCTCCGTTTGCGGCCATTGAGACTGCAACACAACCCTGCAGATTCCAAACCAAAACGGGAGGCCCCCTACAAACATTCTCTCCGAGAGCATTTGCTGAAAAACAAAATGATGCTTCAGAATATTTGGCTCCATAGAGTCCTTGCTTGGCTTGCATGAACCTCTCCCCTCTGGCAAGAGGCTGCGCTCCATCAGGACCAAAACCTCAAAAACGCCACAAAAACAGTTTCTTCCCCTCTATAGTCAGCCTCTTTAACAAGGCCCCGGACGCCCACCCTTAGCCACTACACGTTGCATTAATTCACATCCCCTGACCACTGCACATATTATATATATATATATATATATATATCATCTGATCAATATTTAGGCACACCCTGCACAAAACCACACAGCATTCTTTTCTTATTCTGAACCTACTGCTGATCTGAACTGTTGGTGTACAACACATTAAATGATAGCAAACATGTTCTGCAAGGCTCCCAGTAATCCACCAATATATTTCAGTAGTATTTTTAACATTTTATGTACTTTTTATTTATATATTTTCAGCTGAGCAGGCATCGATGGAGAAGAATTTTTTGTAGAGACATATCTGGCTGTATCATCTCATCATGCATTATGTCACCCCACCCCCCACCCCACCCCAACAGAACCTTTGTTTCATAATCCAGACGCATCATCCATCTTTATATACAGTCTATGTGCAAGATATAGTACAGCACATAACCCCCCATAAAACCACAACTTTTAGTGTTTACAATTTGGATTTTGTATCTATTAAACAAACAAGATATAATGTATGATTTAGTGAGCGTCACTGGTGCTGGTAGATAGATTCAATCACCTTCAGACAGAGCCAGGCCAGCTGTTTCCTCCTGCTTCCAATCTTTGTGCTAAGCTAACTGGCTGCAGGCTGTAGCTTCATATTTACTGTGCAGACATGAGAGTGGTATCCAACTCTCAGCAAGAAAACAAATAATCGTGTTTCCCCTAATGATGTTCTGATACAGATACTGATGCCAGTATCTGAAAAGCCTCTGATACCGCCTAAAATACTGGTATCGGAAATTACTGGAGTTTATGCACTGATGCCATACCACTTAATTTTGCCCCGAAGAAAATGTTTTTTTTTCCGCTATGACTGACTGTCAAATTGCATAATAAAAGAAAGTTATATGGCGGTCATTGTTTGTGTTTTTTGTTCATGTTTCACAAAGAGTTCACAAGCCAGCAAAGATATAAATCATATCACATCCATACAGGGATAGTAATATACAGCAGTTAAAACATAATAAAATATATGACACACTGTTATCGGATTGGTACTCGGTATCAGCCGATACGCATGTTCAGGTACCAGTGTATCAGTATCAGTTTCCCCAAATGGCAAACATTTTCTTTAAAGCTATAGTTCGTAGTTTCTGTCTCCCCCATGAGGAATTCTAAGTAATGACAAGAAAACTGTTGGCGCGTCCACATCATACAAGCCTTCCGTGATCGCTCCTCCACACAGCTGCTAGTAGCCAAGGAGGACACGGAGGATTAAAAATACATCATGGACTCTTCAGAAGAGGTAATTATCTTCACTCTAGTTTCTGCGAGCAAAAGTCACCGGACGATCTAATCGATCTAGTCGATGTAATCTTCTGAACATAGCCATACTGAGAAATACAGAGAGAGTTGTGTGGAGCTGATAGTCTTAATTAGCTTTGTAGCAACTCATTTGGCTTTGGCTTGAATGTAACGGACAATTATTAATATAAAAAGTTTCGCACTAAAGCTTTAACTACAGATCGCTCTTACAATTACACCAAGGAGAAACAGAATTAAAAAAACTAAACTCTAGTAGGTATTGTACATAAACTGACCAGCAGTCCATTGGAGCTGTGGATGGTTACGCAGCGGGAGAAAGAGTGGTGGATGGACAGGCCGCTGACAGCGGTGGGGGGATCGTAGCCTCCCCTTGCGTCCACGTCTCCGTTCATATGGAAGTGGACCGGGTAGTGTCCCATGGTCTGCTGGCCCATGTGCTGCAGCTCCAGCCCAGATATATGAACAGCCCTGAAGCCCCGCTCCACCTGAGAGAGACAGCAGACATTCCACACACCATCACTCAAACATAACACGGATAGAATGGGAAGCATTGGCCCCAGCATAAACAAAAAGCAAATAGGGGGATTGAAATGCAATGATATAATGGCTTTTTCAGGCATTTTGGAAATTTGATTAGATAAACTATTGATTCCAAATTGGGAAATTTCATTGCTACTGCAGCCAAATATCAGACACACAGCACACATACAGAATATACAAGAAATAATAAACAGGATGGAATACAAGAACTATTCAAAAATAAAGACAAACAACACAAAGGAAAGAATGAACAAACGTATATACAAGTGGCGAATAAAAATGTAAAAAAAAAATCATCAAATAAGAAGGAGGGATGAAGGCAAAATGAGTAATACTGAAAAGGAAGGAGTGGCAAAAATAAGAAGTGAAAGGGGTGAACGGAGAGAAAAGAGAGCAGACAAATGCAAGGAGCAAGGAGGAAAAGAGGGAGGGAGCAAGAGAAAGAAATATTTTGGGAGGAAGACTGAAAGGAAGAACAGAAGTACTGAAAAAAAAGTGATGACAGGGGGAGGATGGTGGGGATAGAATGAAGATGAAGAAAAGAAACAAGAAAAGAATAGAAAGATACAGTATGAGGCTGTAGAGAGGAAGGGAGCATGAAGGGAAAGAGGTATTGAGGAGAAAGGAAAGAATGAGAGTGGGAGGGAGGATGAAAGGAGGGAGGAAAAGAAAGGTGTAAGAGGGGAGGGCTGCAAAAAGAAAACGAGGGAGGTTAGTCCACAGGTGGAGAAAGTCAGGAAGGAAGGATGGAAAAATGTGATGCAGAGAGGAAGAAAGCGGGACAATAAAAAGCAAAAAAAAAAAAAAAGACATTTTATTCAAGTAAAATTTTACTTAAAGGTACAATATGTAACTTTTCTGCATTAAAATGTCAAAAAACGACCATACCTATGTTATATATTTTTTTGAGTTGTGTAGTTACACTGTCCCAAATGTTTCCACCAAATGGCAAACCCAGAGAAATCTGTTATTTTATTTTCAGACACGTCACGTTTCATTTAGTCGCCTGTTAGTGGCGTCATAACCTTTCACCATCTAGTTACTCGTTACTTCCAGCAAAACACGGGCACCCAGATGCTACGTTCGAGAGTAATTGTAAATCATACAATGTGACAGAAAAAAATACTGGTAACACTGCTTTTTCTGCCAAAATGCATCATTTTGTGATTAATTACATGCCACTTTGCAACACCGTAATACAGCAGAAACCTTATTTATTGATACATATCAATATTAATCCAGCCTAATGTTACTACAATGTATGTGCTGGTTGACAAGTAGCTAACATTCATGCTAGCTAATGCTTGGTGGATAACATCATAGGGTTACAACATCGTTCATCACGCTCATAAAGTTATTAGTAGTATGATTGTTTTAACCATGGATAAAAGCAGTACTGCGCTAAGCCACAAATAAGTTCCCTAGTAACGTTAACGTTAGCTGTATAGCTAGATAGACGATTCATTTAATGCTAATTTAGCCAGCTAGCATACTCCAGTCTGCCTGCCTCACTCCCCCGGCACAAAGAGACATAATTCGGGATGATAGCTGAGAACACAGCCGGGACATGTAGCAATAGCTAGTTACCGTTAGCCCCAGCCGGTGCCGGGTGCCTTCGACGCTAACGGCAGTTTTATGAAGCTTCGGGAAACAGAGAATATCAGACCCAGGCATCACCTTAACCACTCAGCCACCTCGTCTGCTAGCCCAGGCATCCTAGTCACAACATCGGTCATCCATAATGTTAGCTAGCTAGCTAGCTACGTCTCCGTAAACGTTAACGGTGTTTGTTCCGAAAATCTCCTCCCTGCCGAATTTCTCCCTCCTTCGCATTTAGCTGTCTTTACAGTTAGCTAGCTAAATTAACCAAAACGAATAGTTAAGATAACAGAAAAGAGAAGGGGGAGATCGGGCAGCTGGGAGATGTTCTGCTGCTGCACAACAGGCATCGAACATCATCGCGGAGATTCCCCCTGCAATCCCCTCCCACACCCGTCTCTCAGCCTCGTTGAGTAGCTGGCTAGCGTTACAACAAACCCCGTCCGCCCGGTAAAATCCAAAAGGTGACATTGGTATGTGAAATATGTAAGGGTTAATGCCCGACGAGGTGTCCATTGTCAGGTATTATACCATGGTCTGGGTAAATACTTGATTCTGATTGGCTGCAGGGTGTCCATTAAAAAGTGATGTAGGACACCTACTAAAGGAGTTCCGGTGAAACTTTTTTTTGTTTACTGTTCTAAATGAATGCACTACATTATATCAATAAGGAAATGTGGATTTATTATTTCCAACTTGTCCTCTGAACACCACAGGATGACGCTAAAACACACAGGCTGCAAGAAGTAAGTTATACTGCCCCTTTGGACTGACTTTGTTTCACAGCGAATAACGTTATCTCACATCCCGTTCACTGTTCAGGTCGCTACTTCATTCTGCGCCGCTGCGGCCGACAGTAACGTTACACATCACGGATCAAATTCTTCGTAAAAGTCGTTATATTGTTTTGGGGACAATGACATGGCTGGATAGCTAGCTTGTCTTGTTGTTCAACATACTGTCAAATTATTTTTACTGATTGCCAACTGTACACAATGTTATTGACTTTGGATATTGCTAGCATAACGTTAGCTTTCTGGCTCGTAGCTAAACTGAAGCAAAGCCGGTCTATGGAAAGCCGTTCCACTCCCTATTCATCCCCATTGTACCGAATTTGGTTGCAGTTCCACCAGAGTTCCATTGGGGGTGATCGCAGTCCAGTGCAAAATGAACAGGAGTCTATGGAGCTAGACGGCTAAATTTGTCTCTTTCGCCTGATTGTCGTTGAGAAATCTCAGATTTGATTGTAGTTTTTGCAAGTTCAACATGGATTATAGGTCAAAAGTTGAATGAACGAGTACTTATGTCCTTTCGATTTCTTACAGATTGTGTCGTTGTTGCCCATAACACGCTAGCATTCTGCTAATGAATGCTGATTGGTCAGTGAAGGACTGATTACGATCGGAGATCCCGCTTGACAGCATCCGAAGCAGAACCAGAATGTCAGAGTGAATATTTCGGCGTGGTCTTATATTAAGATTACTAATATTAGCAAACCTCTTTCTAGGCTAGCACGTGTATTAACAGGGAGAGCCTAACCTGTCAGCTGTGTTGTCGATGCCTCAAGAGAAAAAAGGAAGCGACTCAGAGCTTGCTGTGAAGCAGTATCTCTGGCCATGTATGTGTATGACGTCATTGACATTTTAAAAGGCTTTTTTAGAACAAAAAAGCCACTTTAAAAAAATCTAACACCCAGCAGTGTGTATTTTCTTAGCCTCCCCTTTCAAATGCAACATTCAAATTACTAGACAAAAAATTATATCCTGAGAAAAGTGGATTTTGAGGGGTATAGCTCCATAGAGTCCCATTCATTCTGCACTGGCCTGTGAGCGCCCCCTATATGGAACTCTAGTGGAACTGCAACCAGTTCAGAAGCCGGAAGTAACGAGAGAGTGGAACTTCTTTCCTTATTAGAAATTCTTTGACTGAAGGGTTCTATCAGCTGAGCGGACTATAAATAGCTCCGGTTGCTAAGGGAGGCAAGCATGGATGTATTAAGAGAACTGGATACAGTGTTCGGCGGGAAGCCCCGTACGTTCCAATGAGAGTGCTCAAAAGCGCATAAAGCAAACATGGAGCTTGGCTCTTCCGCATTGTTGGCCCATAACGCTGGTTGGCTCACGATGTGCATGCGCACTAGCAACAATTTGTTTGCGTTGTCGTAGCAACCGGTAGCAACATGCGCGTTCATGAGCTTCTCTGTCGTGTCTCTTACAAGTGGCGAACTCATGAACTCGCCGTTTTCATTGTCTAAAATATTCACTAACGTTAAACACTGTGTTTTCATTGTTTCCTATCGTTTACATGCTTAGCTAAATAAACGATAGATGTATTTAGCTAGACAACCAATGAGATTTAATAATTATGTTGTGCTACTAGCTAGCTACCTACTAACTAGCGCTAGCTAGCTGTTAGCCTGCAGTTTCGTGAACAAAGCTCATCCATGGCTTCAGCTCTCATCCACGTTACAAGCTTTACAGCATACAGCCCTCGGATGTATCATAAGAGAGAACCAAGGCGATGTAATCACTATGTCTGTAGTAACGTTATGTAGGCATATAGCTAGCTATGTATAGATCTTAATACAGCCATGCTAGCTAGCTAGCCGATAGCCCGCCAGTTTGGGAAATGCTAATGACGTTACATCCACGTAGCTAACAGGCTTTACAGCAGCTACATACATCCCTGGGATGTATCATGACTTCATAAGATAATACCATGGACGTATTCATAGAACACATGGTGAATTACAACCATTAGCTATATCCATTATTACAGCTAGCTACATGAGCTAGGGAGAACAGTCTCTGCTCACGTCCACTATGCGCGTTCATCATGCCAAATTTAATAATTCTGGATTCGCTTCTAGTGAATGTTAAAAATGTTAAAAACGTAACGTTTTAAACAAGGACCCTTTCAGTGTTCGGGCTGATAAGTTGATATACCCAGAAACAAATTATCCGCTGAAATATAGACGTTTCTTTCGCCATGCAAAGTCTATGTGAAAAGTCTTTCTGGGCCATGGGGTGCAGTACCACCGTTATCCGCTAAGCCCATGGTGGCTTTTAGCGCTCTTCCTGGGGGCTTGGAGGCAAGTCGTATCCAAGGTCCTTCCTAATTCCTGGGGGAGTCTACAACGTTTGCATTGCATAAGAACCTGATGGATGGGAATGATTGTTCCAGGTATTAGTCAAACCGTCAGGCGTAACCAGGGAAAGGGAGTTATTGTTTGGATAAACTTTAGATTTCGATTGTAAAACAAATTACTTAATGGACACCCTGCAGCCAATCAGAATCGAGTATTCACCCAGACCATGGTATAAACTGTGATAGCGTGGTAAAACCTGCTAACGTTAGCCGCTAATGTTAGCTTGCTGGCTCACTAGCTAACTGGTCAGCCAGCTACCAATACAGATTGAATCAAGAAAAACGTAATTATGTTGGGGAAACTGCAGCTATTTTATTAGCATGACATGAATAAACGTTACTAAACGTAACGTGAATAAACTTGAATGGGTAAACTTGTCCGTGAACAGATGCATTCTAATCAACAAGTGTTTAGCAATAAAAACTCCCATAATTCCACTATAATAATATAATATAATAATTCCCATATTGCCTGGCCATTCATCACGTCTCTCTCTCTCTCTCTCTCTCTCTCTCTCTCTCTCTCAGATAGAAAGAGACACGATTGGGTAAACTATGGTAATTGTATCCTATATGTGGCTGTGTGTGTAATGTAATGTGCGCAAGAAATAGAGGAGAAATTATTTTTTAAATTTGACACTAATTGATTTTGTATTAATATACTGTACTGTTGTTTCTTTATAGACGCACACACACGTGTCTATGATTTATTTATTTATTTATATATTTTAGATTACTCAATGAGTTGTATATATGTGGAAACTTGTGTGAATGTGAATGGCCAGGTGGGGCTTTTCACATCCAGGGGCCATACAATCCTTTCATCTTGTATACAACAAATATTTTAGTGTTGGCTTTGTTTTTTTCCCATTATGCACTCTGAATATGGAAGGTTAATGTATTCACTGATGAGAAGAAGAATAAGTATTTAAATTAGACAGTGCCATATTTTGTGTTGAAAGAATGAAATCACCTTATAAAATAAAAACACAGAAATGTGTTTTTAAACACTAACTACTACACTAACTAGGATAAGGCAAGGCTTATGACCTTTGACCTTTGGGTTATGACATGTTGTCATACACTAAAAGAACAGTGACAAGGCAAATTATTCTGGACTGTAGAGGGTTTGGGTGGTTCGAAAGACCCCCCCCCCCCAACTAGTTTTTTGTTGTTGTAATTAACAAGTGTCTTTCTAAATAACAATGGCCAATAATACTAATCCCCCTCAAATAAACATGATCTAAACCAAGCTGAAGCCTTAATGTTGTTGAAAGCACCACTTCAGTGAAGGTGTTAACTGGCACGCGATATGTAACAATCTAACGTCTAATGTATCAACAATCCACACAACTAACTTTATAGCAGGTTGGTATAAACTGGTTCATATGTCAATCAGCTGCTTGTCTGCCTTGTGAAAAGGCGTAATATATGGGGCGGGGGTGCTGTTTTTCAGAGTTTTAGTCGCTTTTTTTGATTTTTTTTTACATATTTTTAGATGTTTTTGTCACTTTATTTATACACAATCTCAACCCCCCCAATGTTGAACTCAAAGCTACGCCCTTGGCTCTGTAAATGACAAGGTTAGGACACCAGTGTACCTTCAAATGTCCGCCAAAAGTGTCAAAGTCGAAGAATTTGCAGGCCTCGTTGCCATAGCAGCCGGGCTCCATCTCTCCACGGAGCAGGATGTTACGGCTCAGCAGGCCTACCTCAGCCCTCATGTCCACCCCATCCACTTCCTCCCCCATGTGGGTGAACTGGGCCTTACCTGCACACACACACACACACACACACACACACACACACACACACACACACACACACACACACACACACACACTCAACATTTAAATATTACAACAAATTCAACATAGACAACTGCTGTGTAGATCTGCTGACAGTGCTGTTAGAAGATTCACTGTTTCTACCAAACGGCCCATTCAACAGAGCTGAGTACAGTGTAAACAGATGTCCATTCTCACCAGAGACTGAGAGAAGTACTTTTCTGCTGTGTGTGCGTGTGGCTGAACAGATGTTTCAGATAATTGCAATGGAAGACATTACAGTGAAACTCAGTCTTAGTTTGTAGCACCATTTTTTTCTATTTTAAAGGAGAATGGGCAGGCAGCACTTATAATTATGGTGAACAGAAAGAAGTACTCATATACACATTGACGCAACACACGCACGCACACACACACACACACACACACACACACACACGCACGCTGTAACTCCACTACTTTGTGTTGCTGACATTGTGTTAGAATATCTTCATATTTTAGTACAATTTCAAACTTTTGATTTATGTAGAGCTGTGTTTGTGTGTGTGTGTGTGTGTGTGTGTGTGTGTGTGTGTGTGTGTGTGTGTATGTGTAATAGAGAGAGAAAAAGGAGTTCACCCTGAGTTGACCAAAGTTAGAAACCTAGCCACTCCTTCCAGCCAACCCACAGTCCAACCTGCAGTACCATCCCACTAGTCTCACTTTGCCAGACCTTCCTCCACAGCGCCGCATAGGAGGGTCTGGCTAGTCCACACTGTGCTTTGGTTTATTTCATTAACCCAATCACAATCATCATGGGTGGCGCTAAGCTCCACACAGAGTCTAGCTAGCTGTCTGGATTTACCCTGCAGAGATCTGAGGAGCAGTTAGTTAGTTAGAACAATAGTCCTCATAAATCCACTGAATTTAAAATTCCAACACAAAGAAAGCGGAAGGAAACGGAAAATACATGCATCAGGTGGAATTTCCTGCGGCACCGGAGTAATCCCGGAAGTGGAACGTCAAGGATGTAGACTAAGATCCCACAAATCTGCACTGTAAAATACTGCAGATATAGACACCACCAAACACTTCTAGTGGCTCACAAGAGCTGTGATGCTTCATTTGTGATCTGGTGACACAAAAAGCACATTAACAAATAATTAAGTAATATTTAAGACCGCAAATCGACCCCATATTATGAATGCTGACAGACAGGTAGAGACAGGACCAAACCAAGGCGTGTTGTGCAGAAATACCACTGTGAGTTGGCTATGTCACACACGTTTTAAAGGAAGTAAAGGACTGCCAAAGTACACGGATTAAGAAACAGAAATGACACGGCAGTTTTGACAGCTTCTGATTGATTCATTCAGAACAGGTAGAAATCTTTGGATAAACATAATCACGGTTTCTTTGTTTAACCGCAATTAATTGCTAACATTAGCTAAGGTCCTAAGGCATATGACTTGTTTAGATATGTTTAGATATTCCAAATTGTAATTATATAAGTGATTATTGGTCGGACTATACAGTATGTTTGAATTATTATTTAAATTGTTAGTTGTTGGCACAAAAATGACAAGGGAGGGATACAGTTAGAAAAGATGTTTTATGATAATAAAGAGGCGTGGTTTACTTCATAGGCTGTGTGTTTGTGTTATTAAATTTTTTTGGGTCACATGACAGTGATATATAACCAAAAGAAATGATTCAAAACTTGAATTTGTTTTAAAAAAGTAATGCATAAATAAATATTTTTAAATTTGACCAGAAGAGTTTTAACAATTATATTGTTAATCGCAATTGCTTCTGAGACAAAAGGATCTAGTTAGTTTGAAGCATACTGAGACATTTAGAAACATTTCAGTTCTCAACTTCCACCTCTAACCCTCAGCATGGTTGAAAGCTACAGTTTATTTTGCATTTTGCGTAGTGTAGCTCCTTAGAAGGCCAATTTACGCCTCAAATGATAGTGAGTCTGAGGAGAACAAAGAGCCCATAATAGGCAGGGACGGACAGCAGAAACATACAGTAAGTGGAAGATCGGTGCAGAAACGATTACAGCTCTGTTCCACGTGTCCTCCACTCCTACACATTCAGAAATGTGCTGATTAGGAAAAACAAAGTGATGCCAGGGGGAAAGAATAAAATCAAAGAAATGTGAAATCTGAGAGACAGGAGATCACACATCCCCACGTTTAATCTCTTTTTCTGCTCCCTACTCCCTCTACCAGCACAGTCGGGACTCAGAAAGTACAAATGAACACTATCATTCCAGCTCAGATTGAAAACATTGTGAGGCCGGCTTAAAAGACAATTTTAGATCTCAATTTACTACCGTTTAATACTACAGTAGTGCTGATAAGTCCATCTGTTTTTTCCCTAAGGCTGATATGTGCTTTTATGGGAATTAGTAACCAGCCTTGTTAATTCTTTTTACCTCTCATGCAAAAATTCACTTTATTTTCAGAGTGATTGGTTGTTCATGTATGGATGAATAGTTTGGTGTAACGTGGTCAACTCAGTCTGAGTCAGTCTTTTTCTCCTCTTGATGTTCAGACATAATCAAATGTGTTTGATATTATCGTAAGTTTTAAGTCTTGGTAGTGAAGTTAAATCATGTGAATATTGTCAACAACCAATGGGTGCGCTCCCTCCAGCAACAAACAAGAAACAGCAAACGGCTAGAACCACTGTTGTTTATGGTTGCTATGGCTAAGCTAAACCAAAGATCCTTTATACTAAACCGTCCCTGGCTAAACGCTAAAGAGGGAAAGTTGCAGGGTACTGAAGACATTCATCTGCATGTAGACAGAACAGAAAATCGGCAAAACTTACCTTAAATTACCAGCTAACGCTAGCGGTAGCTAGCTAGCTTGGTTACATTTTTCAAAATGAATCTAGTTGTAGTCTTGCAATGTGTGACCCTACAAAATCCCCTTTTTTCTTTACGTATTATGTATTTAACATTAAATGTAAAATGATTGTCTTTAGATGTGAGATGGTATCAGACTTTAGTCTGTTCAAAGTATGTTCTAAGTCTTATAGTGTATGGTAGGCACAATATGTAATACAGTATTTTCACTTCTGATTGAGACTGAAATTCCCTGAAACTGATGCAAAATGCTTTTATATCAAAGTATTGGTTTGGGCGCCTGGGAAGCTCAGTTGGTAGAGCGCGCACCCATATATACTGTAGAGGTTTACTCCTTGACGCAGCGGCCGCGGGTTTGACTCCAACCTGCGGCCCTTTGCTGCATGTCATTCCCCCTCTCTCTCTCCCCTTTCATGTCTTCAGCTGTCTTGTCAAAATAAAGGCCTAAAATGCCCAAAAAATTATCTTAAAAAATAATCATGGTTTGAGCCGTGATTTCAGGTGTACGGCAGTAAGCATGATCGATCCACTTACAGTAAAGTCAATGAGAGCTTATTTGACAGAACTCTATTTTCCTGTTATTTCTGGCAATTTGATAAACAAAACTACTAACACCAATTTATTACCACCAGTTTTATTCTTATTTTTAGAATTCATGGTCATAACCTTCATTTATACTTATTTTATTAAAAAAGCAGAAATTATGAATTATTTAGACTAATATTAAAGGAAGGATTATCCCAGAAGGGCATATGTCAACATTCAGTAGGGATACTGTTTCAAAACATTTCAAAACAAAAACAATTTTTTTTTCAAATGCAAAAAAATTGAATGAAACACCCAAAGTTCAATGAAAGTAGAGATCCGATCTTTTGTTGTACTTGCGAAGCGCGTTGTATGGGATCATCCATGTTATTTTTGGGTAATTAAAATTAGGTAGCTAAAAAGAAACCCATATTTCTGATGTAGACATTTTGAAAATGGGTCAAATTTACTTCGGGTTTTGATATATGCCAACGGAGTTTGTGAGTTTTGAGAGCGGTCATCATGTAATGATGTTCATGTAAAAACTCCAGAGTTTCGATTGGTCTGTTATTTATTTTCTGGGGATGATCAGTTGTCAGTGAATGTCTTCCACACCTAAATCTCACATGGAGAGATGCAGCTCTGCCAAGGTAGGTAAATGTCAGGACAAAAATAGAAATACTGTTAAATCCTTCACCACTGCTATAGGCCACTGATCCACACCATGTATTTTCTACACTTGTCATCATTTATGCCATTTAGAACTGACAAAGGTTCATCATGTAAAACCCAGCACAAGCTATTGGACTCAGAATGATAAGTAGCCCAGGGCCATCTGTCTCTGTGTCTCTCTCAGCCAAGTCTCAGCTGGCAACGACAACATCCCCTCCCCTCCCCTGTCTGTGCATAACCTTAGCTGGGGAATACACTTGATTAGCGCCGCTTGTTTAAAAAAAGACAGGGCTGCAAAGTGGCACGCGGGAAGAAATTAATGAAACACATTACAGTCAGGAGGAGATTGACGTTAATTCTGAGGAGCAGCCTTGGGCTAAAAAACAAAAACAAAATAGGATTTCCACTTTGGATGGCCGAATCCCCGGTGACGTGAGAGAGCAGAGGAAAAACAGAGAGGAAAAGGGGAAGGTGGTGGGGGTTTAATGGACTGATCTTCTGATGCAGCCGGGCAGGAGCTCAGGCAGAGATTTGAAGATAAATCCTGGAGTCCTAAATCCGCTGCAGAAGAAAAGCAAACTTGACTTTTTTGGTGTGTAAATCGGTGTGCAGAAGTGACAGCTATGAGAGGACACGTCATGTCACGTTAATGCTGACTTTTAGCCGCTGCAGGCGCTCAGGATTTTTTTTTTCAAGAGACAAAGACAAAGGCTATTTAAATCATACAGGAGAACAGCGAGGGCTGACAACACTGACCCCAAGAAACTCTGCAGAAATGTGTGCGTGATGCAGTAAGAAAGAAAGAAAGAAAGAAAACAAGTGTCTGCGTGTGTATGTGTCCATGCTGGCATGCGTGTCAGCGTGAATGGGCTCAGTCAGGAACACACAGTGCTCCAGGATGCAGGCTGAGACTTTCCCTTGGCCCAGAGTCAGACCAAACACCTTCCACTGACTCCCACACACTGCTCTGGGCTGTTTAAACCTGGCCTCCATCTGACTGGCACACACACACACACACACACACACACACACACACACACACACACACACACACACACACACACACACACACGCACGCACGCACACACGCACACACACCCCGCCTTAACTCTAACGGAAGGCTTCCTAGCAATAAAGATGGTTTCAGTGTGTGATTTTAATCTGTTTGGGCAGATATAAATGCCATAGTTAAACAAGGTTTCCATTCCAAATCACGACAGACTGCATCTAAAAGAGAAACACATTCACTCACTTACTGTATTCAATAAATAAAAATCACCTCATCTCATCTCATGAAAATAAATGTCTGCAAAGATAGCAATAAGGTATTATTAAAAAGCCAATGTATAATCCATTAAATAAAGATTTAAATGCTTTTTGAATGGGTGACTGGTGGACGGGTTTAAAAAATAAAAAAAAGGTTATATCCTGGTTTAGAAGTCACGGTTCGGTGTGAGTTCCGTATAGCAGAAAAAAAACAAATGCATTAGGGTATGTATAGTCTCGCATTGCCAGATCTTCCTCCACACAGAATATTAATCAGCCTGTCAGTGGCAAAATGTGACTGTATTGTAATTATGAATGTGTGAAATTTGTGAAGGTAAATACAAGCTGGACAATTGCCCTATTAACTTACATTGTAGCTTGTTTCGCCGCTGCCGACTGCAGCGATCTTGCTTAATACTGGACCAATGTCAAAGATTGTTGTTCCCATAAGTCACTTAGACACAAAAACGTAGGAAGATAGGGTCCAGGTTGGAAAAAACGGTAGTTACCCTTTAACAAAAAGCATCATAAAATCAATCTGTGAATTTGTATGTTTGTTAGGCTAACATGTAAAACTAGTGAAACTAACTTTCCAAGGATTTCCTGCCTATGTTTGTGTGTACAGAAAGCAAAAATTCAAAGTTGAGTTCATGTAATGATCACCTGACACCCATTTTTACTCATAATCTGCCTTTATTATCAGAACTATTTAAATTATTGCAAAACAGTCAGTGATTCAACAGAACTAGAATTAGAATAAGCAGACTCTATCCACAATGTTTGAGACATTTTTTTGTGTTACAGTAATTGCATATTTTCACAATGCTAATTTAAATGCTAATTTATTAAGGTGATGTAAATCTTCTCTTTTGACTTATGAATTGATGTAAAATGATTATTCTGAGCAATTACTTCCACATGGTTTTTTTTCCTACTGTACCAAACTCACAACAAACTGTGAGCCCATATAACAGGGTTCTGTGTTTTCTGTGCTCCGCTTGCATGATTGTAAAGCCAGGCTCAAACTAATGATTGTGTGATTAGGTTTTTATTATTCCAGCATCTAAACTGTGGCTGTTAAAGGTTACCAGCATGCATTGCCATTTTAAGAAATTGATTCAAGACACAGTTTTACCTCTCTGTGTGGCTGATGTATTTTCCACTGCTTGATCTATTTTCATTAGTCAAGCTTGTTTCTTGTTATGTCACCTTTTGCTTTTAACCTTGTGGAACACTTTGTACCAAGGTACTATGTGTTTTAAACACTTTAAAACGGTATTGGAGTAACATCAGCTTAAAAGTTTGATTATCCGATCTGGGACAAAACAACAACCTTTATAATACTAGCTAGCAAAACTTGCTATAACAATAATGTTATGTCGCTAATGGGTAGCTCACCTGGTAGAGCGTGCGCCCATATAAAGAGGCTTAGTCCTCGACGCAGCGGCCCCGGATTCAACTCTGACCTGCGGCCCTTTGCTGCATCTCATTCCCCCTCTCTCTCCCCTTTCAAGTCTAAGCTGTTCTGTCAGAAATAAAGGCTTAAAACGCCCAAATAAATAAATAAATAAATAATGTAATGTCACCAACAGGGGTGGAGCCAGATGTTGTAAACATTCGGGACTCAGCTCAAACCTAGGGCTGCAACTAACCATTATTTCCATCGTTGATTAATGAGTGGATTATTTCCTGGATGAATGGAAATGTCAAAAAATTGTGAAAAATGTGGATCAGTGTTTCCCAAAGCCCAAGATGACGTCCTCAAATGTCTTTAAATATGACTGGCTCACATGATTTTATTGATTGTCAAAATATTTGGCAGTTCATTTAATAGTTGATAAATAATCGATTAATCTTTGCAGCTCTAGCCCAAACCTTGGTGGGGTCTGAGGGCATCCTCAATATACAGCGGCTATAGGCACTATTTTTCAAGCCATTTCATAATAGAATGGCTAAAAAATCTGTCCATCATTTGGGAAAAACATGATAGTTGCAGAGAAAAAGAATCCTGTAGAGCCGACATCCTCTTTTGTGTCTAATTGTTCTCTAAAGCCCAGTTCAGACCAAAGACTTGCGACGCACCGGTCTGCAGGGTTCTAAAACCTGCCAGTTCACACCAATGAGACAAGACGAGATGGTATCATCTCCATAGCAACGACTCTTTGTACTTCTGTTCTTAACTTCCAACTTCCAGGCTTTTTTTAGTTAAATATATCGTTTGTTGCTAAATATGAATGTTAGTGCTAGTGAGATGCTTGCTACAGTTACATTTCTAGTGATGAATCGGCAAAAATACAGTTTATTTTTCAGATTCTCTGCTTTGTCCTCTCTTCAGTCACTCTCTAGCTCTCTCCACCGTTAACAGTTTGTAACAGAAATAAAATGAATTATGGATCATTTTATTGTAGCTGACTTTACAAGATGACTTCTCTATTGGCTGTTGAAACAGGTGACATCTCTTACGTTCTAAAACCAGCATCTGGAGAGCTGAGTCGCAGCGACACCATCAGCTGGTTTGAGTCGAGCTGAGATGGGCCGGTTCAGACTGCTGCAACTTTTCTCTGCGACGTTCTAAAACGGTTTTGTTTCGTCGCAAATCTTTGGTCTAAACTGGGCTTAACTGTCACCATTCTGAAACCAGAACACAGCTAATGTCGAGGATGACTAATTTTCACTCCAGACGCCTAAAAATGGGCAAAAATTCTCTGATGTTACTATTTTTTATAGTACATAACATAGGTAGGGTAGGAATTGGCCGTGACGTAACTGATCTTGAAATCTATATTTAGTAGAGTTCTCAGTTCTCAGTTCTCATGAATGTTGATATTTCCCCAGTAATAGAACTTTTTTTGCTCCATTGATTTACCGGTCCAGTCAGAGAGACTGAGGGCAAATGACACAAATTTTAAATTATGAGAAAACATTCGTGGCTGGAGCCATGTTTTCTGAGCAACATCACCTTTCATTCTCTGTGATAAGTAAAGGCAACTGGACTTGCTAGATAAGTCTTGAAGACGTTTCACCTCTCATCCAAAAGGCTTCTTCAGTTCTGGAAGTCGAAGAGAGGACAAAACATCTTCAAGACTTATCTAGCAAGTCTGATTACCTTTGCTTTTCACAGAGAACTACCATGACCTGGATGACTGAGAACCTTCACAGACATCTCCTTTCATTACAGGCCTGCATGGTACCATACTGTAGGTCACTGGTTCTCTCACCTTGGACCTTGACCTGGTTGGATGTGCAGGTAGGGCAGGGCAGCAGGGTAAACTCTTCGGCCTGGTGCATGGAGTAGTCGGTACTGGCCACCACTACCCGATCCCCGGGCCCCCAGCCCTCTGGTTGGTCGGCCAGCTCCAGGATGCTGCTGTTGGACAACATGTCGATGGAGATGGAGGCCTGCGGGCGAACTACAGGGGGACATGGTGAGAGTTAAATAGAATGCAGCAAAGCTGACACACATACAGTTACACCAGTGGTGGAAGAAGTATTCAGATCCTTTACTTCAGTGGTTCCCAACCTTTTTTCCTTGGCACCCCCCCTACTTATGTCTAAGAAAAGCTGAGCCCCCCCTCCGAAACCGAAGTTGAGGTAACTCTCGAGATAGAGCCTTACTTTCCTTTTTGATACAGAGGAGTTATCAGCACTTTTATGTTTCTCCGCCATGTTTCATTCATAAAATAGTGATGCTGTGGCAGCAGGAAAAACGAAGATGATAGCAGCTAGCAGCTGACCTGATGACAGCAAGGGTCACAGGTTAAGAGGTCCCGGAGGTTTGGCCTACTAAGTAGCCTGCCTACAATTTTAAGCGAGAACAAAAATACAGAATTTTTATACAGAATTTTGTATACATTATATATTCTAGTGTATTATCATAATTTGTTTAGCATGTGCAAATATTTTTTTTTACCTCAACCTCAAACCAGATAAAGACTTGCTGTGATCTTTGCCGCCCCCCTGAGGGGTCCCCGGACCCCAGGTTGGGAACCACTGCTTTACTCAACCAAAAGTACTAATACCACACTGTAAAAAAATACTCTGTTACAAGTAAAAGTCATGCATTGAAAATGTTACTTAAGTAAATGTATGTAAGTATCATCAGGAAAATGTACTTTATTTAACAAGCTTGAGGTACTCAATTTAAGTACATCCAAAAAGGCTTTTTGGGCTGCTTAATCAGGATACAGTAGATATTTGTTTATTAGGGATACTCCAACTGACTGGGTGTCAGTCTTCAGCTGATAGAATAGAATAGAATAGAATACACTTTACTGTAAAGTATGTAAAGTATGTACTGTACGTATCGTCAGGAAAACGTACTTAAAGTATTAAAAGTAGAAGTATTCAATGCAGAAAAATCCTCCCATTTTAGAAACTGGAAAGGATCCAAACAGTTGTGTGTTTGATGGTCTAATCATTTCAGCTGGACTTGTAGGCTGTTATATTGTTGGCTAGTTAGGGCTCGAGCACCGACAGTGGCGAAGGCCCTATTGAAACTGAAGGTATTATTATTCCTTCTTTCTTCCAGCAAATTAATCACCTTTTTGAGGGGCTTATCATACTCAAAAACTCACCAACATTGGCGGTCGCATCAAGCCTGGTGAAAATGTACGTATTTTAAGGGTTTTGGGAATAGGTGCGCAAAAATGGCTCGCGAGCGCCCCCTACAAAATTTCGAAAATTGAGCCCCTGCAGTGCATTTAACGTAGATTCACAAAACATGGTACACATATGTAAGCATGTCAAGACGTACAAAAACGCTCATTGGAGCCTTACCCTAAACCCAACAGGAAGTCCGCCATTTTGAATTGAAAGTTTGAAATTGTTCGATTTTGGCCAATTCCACATGTCGTACTTTAACGAACTCCTCCTAGAGATTTCATCCGATCTACTTCAAATTTGGTCTGTGCCATCTTAAGACCTTAGAGATGAAAAGTTGTTAAAAGAAAAACTTTTCGTCATATGGCATGGCCGTGGCGGGGTGGCCATTTTGTGCATTTCACATCGAAACAGGAAGTGGGTGTAACTTGAGTGTACATTGTCCAATTGGCTCAAAACTTTTCATGATTCATAAGAGTCCAACCCTGACGACATCTCAAGGCCGATATTGACTCAAAGTCATAGCGCCCCCTAGTGGCAACAGGAAGTAGTCCCAAAACTATAGGTGCTATACTTTAACGAACTCCTCCTACAGATTTCATCCGATGGACTTCAAATTTGGTGTGTGCCATCTCACACCTTAAAGATGAAAAGTTATTAAAAGCAAAACTTTTCGTCAAACGGTGTGAGCGTTGCATGGCAGCCATTTTGAGTGTTTAGCGATGACCGAGAAAGTGGCTGTAACTAAAGTGTACATTGTCCATTCTGCTTGAAATTTCCCATGATCAACAAGAGTCCAGGCCTGAGGTCATCTACAGGCCAATATTGACTTTTGGTCATAGCGCCCCCTGCTGGCAACAAGAAATCAGCCTTATATGACAAACATCATCCGATTTATATGAAACTTATAATGTGTGGTCTACATGTGATACCCTTATACTTTAACCACGCCAACGTACTCAGGCCACGCCCCCTTGCATAACTTTTGAAGCATTTAAGGTAGAGTCTTGTGTGAGGTGTGAGCAACCACTCTTTGTACTTCCGTCCTAACTTCCGACTTTTAGGCTTTTTTTGCTAGATATATCATTTGTCTAAATATGAATGTGGATAACGTTAGTGATAGTGAGATGCTTGCTACAGTTACATTTCTAGTGATGAATCGGCGAAAACACGTTTTATTTCTCTGATTCACTGCTTTGTTCTAATGCCGCTGGGCGTTCTCTCTCTTCCGTCACTCTCTACCTCGCTTGACCATATAACGTTACCGTGCTTTTCAAGCGGTCGTTGAGGTTTTAAAACTCACCAGCTGTCTGTAACATACAAATAAAATGGATTATGGATCATTTTATTTCTATAGTTTATAGCTGACTTTACAAGATGACTTCTCTATTGGCTGTTGAAACAGGTGACGTCTCTTACGTTCTAAAACCAGCCTCTGGAGACTCGACCAGCTGGGTCGCAGCCACACCATCAGCTGGTTTGAGTCGAGCTGAGATGGGCTGTTTCAGACTGCTGCAACTTTTCTCTGTGACATTCTAAAACAGTTTTGTCTCGTCGCAAATCTTTGGTCTGAACTGGGCTTTAGGGGCACAGTCATAAGCCTTCTCCACAAAACTTGGGCAGACACCATTGGAAAACTACAATTAATCATCCAGTGTCCTTGCAAGGGTAGGGATGTAAAGAATCCCCATTGAGTACTTTACATGCACACCAATATTACACTATTATTCCGAATGTGAATATAGCAATACTCTAATCTATACTCTATAAACAATATTCTGAATTTGATACAGGTAACGTAAACAGCATATTCCGGTTGGATATTCCAAATAAGGCCTTTTTCCGAATATAGCATTTTCCGTTTAAGACGTGGGATATTCTGGTGTTATTCGGGTTTTAGAGGCATATATACAGCGCTATCGGAATATTCAATCTGTGTTTTTACCGCAGTTTACGGCCTCTTGCCTGTTTATGGCTTATAGTCAGCTGTGTGCGTTGCTATGGTTACTGTACACAAACCAACCAGCCAACAGTTTGCAGGGCTGCAGACCCGATAAGGAGAAAAAAAAGGAGAAACACAGCTACTTTTAAACATTATCAAAGACTTGGATATCAACAGGTTTTTGGATATGCGCAAATCGCTACGCCGACCTTTTATAGTAGCTGGTTAAAGGAATGAAAGAGGGACGCTGTGTTCGTACAAGTCCGCCGCCGCCGCTTTGAAAAAATCATATTTTGCATGGCTACATGTAAACGGGAATATTAGTGGAATATTCACTTTCATTATGTTTCATAGCTTAGTCGGAATATCGTCTTTTTCAGAATAAGGGCAAAACCGGAACATTAAGTGCATGTAAACGTAGTCACTGTTCAACCCCAATCAGATGGTCTGGAGTCTCCTTTCCAGCAATGTGATACCCCTATAATTGGTATCTTTAGTCAGTGTAATCCGGAATAATTTATTTAATATGCTTTTCTTTTCTTTTTAAACATTAAACACATAAACCATAATTGATATTATTGCTCTGTCTCTATGTTATCATCTGTTTTTATGTAAGACTAAAGAGAAAGGGGTGGGGTTGATATCTTGAGGCACAATATTTGGACATGCACAAACAGAATTTGTGAGAGGCTGCCTAGTTACAGAATTAAAGAATAATATTCTTCTTTTTTTTTACAATTAGATGTACGCTTGTTATTAACAGCATTCAAATAAGTCTGGTTGTTAGGGCGGCCTCATAATGTAAGTCATCACTTGTCAATGTGCAGAGCAGCGGCAGCACTGTGTCATAGAAAAGTCTACAAATCAAATCAATTAAAGTTTCACTGAGTAATCAGAGTTGGTTTCATGGACAGTGGCAATTAAGAATTATTATATATTAGATGTCTGCTACTAAAAAGGTGAAAGACTAATGAGTCCTTCAACTGCCTTATTGTTATTAGTGTTGCAAATGGGTTGTACCTAGGGGACGACTAGTCAACTTTACTCCTCCACAATGACGTTTTGAGCTTAAAGTTGACTAGTCGCTGATCATGTGGTTTTGTCACTAACAACATATATCTGTAGCACTGTCACTGGCAAAATCAGTCAAAAAAAACACTGATTTGGAACTCTGTTTGAAAGCCAAGGAACGTTAGGGACATTTGGGGATGGCGTGAGAGGGTGAGGAGGGCTGCCGTGTAGCTGTTTTGATTTCTGCTACGCTAAAGGATGTTTGCATCCAGCTGTTGGTGTAAAGACATGCAGGAGCTACGGTGCTAATGCTAACATTACAGGCTGTCCAGTTTTGGATCACTGGATTATCGCACAGAGCCCAACATAGGAGGTATGAGTAGCGCTACACTTTAATGGCCATTTAAATTGTGTGCACACATAACTAGTCATAAACACAATGCACTGGTTGCCAACGAGGACGGACAATAGACTTTGCACACAGTGTTCGTTTACGGTGAACTTTTGATTTGACTATCACAGAGCGCCGGACATAATTACCAGGACCGGTGTGTGTCTAAAGTTACCGTTGGTAACCCAGTAGTGTGAGCAGCGGTGTTAAAGCACAAATTGAAAAATGGGTAACGTTAGTTAAAGGTGCAGTAAGTGATTCTGCGCAAAGATTGAACTCAACTGCCAAACAAATACAATGGTTTTGAGTAGAATTCCAGAGGTTGGTGAGATAAACATCATTATGGGAGGGGATTTTAATTGTATTCTTGACACTTTAATGGATAAACAAACATCAAGGTCTACTACTAATAGCAAATCTAGTGATCAGATAAAAAATGCTATGTACGATCTAAACTTAGTTGACATTTGGAGTCTACTTAACCCCAACACCAGAGATTACTCTCTTTTTTCTCCAGTTCATAAAACCTATTCTAGGATTGATTTCATGCTATTGGACTCTAAACTGATCTCCAGTGTTGTGACCACACAATCCCAAATATTTTGATAAGTGATCATTCTCCCCTGTCACTTGACATTAGATTTAACATTCATGGAGGTGAACGCACCTGGAAATTTGATAACACAATTATGTTTGCTCTCTGGAGGGAAAAAGGAGTGGAATGTTTGAAGGACTTGTATCGGGGGGGCACTCCATGTCCTTTGAGCAATTAATGAACAAAAATAGCCTCCTAGCCTCACACCTTTTCCAATACCTGCAAATCCGGCATTTTATAAAGTCTTGCTTGTCTACATTTGCAGACATACCACAGCATTACACACTCGAAAACGTAACTAATGTTCAGCCAGGAAGCAAAAGAGCAGTGGCAATCTTATACCAGACACTGATCAGCCATGAACCAACCAGTACAGATAGGTCAAGAACTGAGCGGGAGACAGAATTGGGGGTGCCCCTCACTGAGGAATTCTGGGAATCATGTCTTGTGAACATTCATAGGTCCTCAGTGAATGCAATACATAATCTAATACAATTTAAAGTAATACATGGGTTGCATTACTCAAAAGTAAAAATAAGCAAGATGTATCCCAGTGTATCAGCATCATGTAATAAGTGTAAGAACCACCCTCACACACCAATTTTGGACGTGCCCTAACCTCCACTCATTCTGGTGTTCTGTATTTGATTTATACTCAAAAGCCTTTAACAAGCAGTGGAAACCCAACCCCTTTGTGGCCATTCTGGGGTCTACAAAAACAACTTTGAACTCTGGCAGGGACAAATGACCAGTGTATCAGGGTATTGTACTGGCTAAAAAACATATTGCGATTGTGCCTTCATTTGAGATGTGGTTAAAAGAGCTTGGCGAAGTCCTCCATCTGGAGAAGCTCAGATTCACGAATGCAGGGAGGAAGAGTGTGTTTGTTAGGGCATGGGGACCGGTTTTGAAACACTTAAGGGGTCTGAGGGAAGAAGCTGTGTGATGAGGGGTCACATATATTGATAATGTAATAGTAGTGTGGTAGTAGTGGTTTCATAGGGAATTTTTCTTCTCTCTTTTGACTCCTGGTTTGCTTTTTGGTCTCTTAACTAAGTCTTGATATTTGTTACGGTGCCTCACCATAATGTATTCAGAATCTGCCAAATAATTACAATTGTATGTTCTTGGTTGCTGCTTATTGATGTTATTGTATGAATAAGAAAATGGAAAAACAATGTTGCTTGTATGAACAAGTGCAGTCTGTACCCAATGTTGATCTGCAATAAACATATATAAAAAAAAAAAGAAAATCATTCCAAGGGTTGATATTAAATGGTGATAAAATACAGGTATAGAATGCAAATCATTCACTACTCCTGTGATTATATCAGGCCAATGACAGAAAAAATTGTCATCAGTCGATAAAAAAAAAAAATCTGAAGTCATGCAACCCCTAGTTGTACCCAGTGTCAACCATGTCAAAAGTTCACGGCAACACGCCTTACCACGGTCCACGTAACACACAAGTACACACACAGACAAGCAGCAAAGCCAGACCGAGGTCTGTGATATCTCAGTGTGGTTGGAGCAGTTCCTGTGAACCCTGAGCTGGCTGGGTGCCAGTGCTTTCCTCATGTGGGCTCCATGCATTCCAACCATAGCAGTTTACACACAACACAATCTCTGGAGCACAGCCAGAGTGTTGGTGTCTGTATATTTACAACAAATTATCAGCTTAAGCTCTTTATCCACGTTGAAGAGTATCAAGGTTTACTCTATACTATTTTTCAAAAAAAGCATAGAAAAAAACATCATGCAGAAACTCATACACATACTGTACAGTAGTGCTTGCTCATGGGGGAATGTTGGGTCTCTGAAAATTATAGTGTGGTCTAGACCTGCTCTATAAATAAAATTGAATTGTACTCACAAACATACAACACGCACACAGACACTGAGAGGAAGTGATGAATGTACCCAGTTTTCCACAGAGGAAGCGGACCCTGTAGTTGCGACAGAGGCCATGAGCCTGGTCCTGGTTGAGGCAGACAAAGCCGTAGTCCTTGTCATTTTTGTGGATCACATCTCCGGTCTGGTTGGCTGCTATGCCATCATGGGTTTCAGCCTGGACAAGGATAAGATGCATGACAAAAATGGATAGAAGCTTAGGGGTACTATTTGCAAAAACACAAAAACATTACTGTTAAATTTTCGGACACACCGATGGTATTATAGGTGACAGTGTTCAGTTTCCGTACAGTTTCTAGGATAATTGCCTTGTTGTCAAGACTTTTCTCATCTTCCACTCTCTGTGTGTTGCCGTTCTCAAACTCCGTTCTCTTCGGGAAACAACAAACTTTGAGCTAGGAAGCTACATGCTGAAAATGTTTTGAAGAATATTTGGATCTTTCTGGGAATGATTTACAAATAACATGTTTATGGCATTTACTCTCTAACTTGGACGTTTTGGGAGCGATTGGTGGGATTGCTGTGGACGAAGTACACACCGCGATACACTGGTAATAGCTAATGAGATTTAACCATGTATCGAGCTTATTTAAATAGCTCACGTTACTGTATTGTGTGAACAGTTAACTTCATTTAATATTGTATGTGATGTTTTCTTTTGCGGGGTGCAAATGTTCCACCAAAACAAGTTCCTTCCCGAGACTATTGTGGAGAGCCACCGTTGCTGCGTCCGGAGCTTAACGCCGCCCAAGACGATTGTGATTGGTTTTCAATGCGAACAACCCAGAGCAGTTTTTTCTCTCCTATCCTAGAACTTATGTGTGGTGTGGCCAGACCTTACTCCACAGCACTGTTAAAGTTAAGTTAACTTTACTATCCCCGAGTGGAGCAATTGTTTCACAGACAGCAGATAATAAAAGACAGCAGTTCATACACAACATATCATACATTTATATTCCTACGGGACAAATCACATCAAGGTATTAAAGTAATGAGACCAATGGTAGCAGGGACAAATGAGCTCTTAAATCTCTTGGTCTTACACCTTAGTACAAACCTGCGACCAGATGGCAGCAGCCTGTATTCATAAGATAAGGGTGACTTGGGTCAGCAAGGATAGATTTGGCTTTCCTCATGGCTCTGGCTCTGTATAGAAGGGATAACTCTTCAAAAAATATCCCTGCAATTTTGCCCCATTGTGGCGATAGGTCTGGCAATGTGAGACTAACCTAGAGAGTACATGGCAGTTCTTACTGAATGTTAGTGATAATGCAATGATTGCAGTACTGTATGTTGCTGTATTGTACATACTACATAGTAAAACAGATTAAAAAAAAAATAGGAAATTAAGATTAGTACATTTCTGGAGATTATTTTATGCCAACAATACATTTGGATTTATTTTTGATTTTATCAAACAGCAAAAAAGGACATGTCAGCAAAGAAAACAACAGATCATAAAAGGCCAGTTTGCAAGTGAGTTGAAAAGTAGAAACAATGGAGCAAATTATTATTATGGAGTTATACTGTTGCACAGCAGCCAAAAAGAGGAGCAGCTGGAGCCTACAGGAGCTATTTTGTGTGGTAATAGTGAGCTAGTTTGTATGGTAATGGTATGGGTGTTGGAGGCAGTGTGAGCAGCCCCGGCACTACTGTTTATCTTCATGGAAGGCTAACAGCTGCCGCTCGGTGGTGCCAGGCTAGATCCACATGCACTGGCTGCTGCCATGTCATGTCCCAGCAGCACAGTAATGGCAGGTTGGCTCAGTGCTGCTGATCAGCAGACTGGATGGACAGACCCACCCATTATTCCAACATTACAATTCTACAGCTTGTTATTAAATCAAATCCAAGTTTTGATATTATGGTCATCATTTTTTTCTGCAATGCAGAGTCTGCCATTACCGTGTTACATTTAAATTGCCTTCACGTGCAACAAGGCAGCATTTAATCCAGAGTAATTTTATTTCATTGATAACCAGGGATTTAAATTAACTCTTTTGATCAGCAGCCAACATGGCTAATAGATTTTTAAAGTTAACAGTCAATCAGATTTTCCACTAGCCACATGTTTTTTATTTTATTTTTATTTTATTTTTCCCTAACTAACATTTAATTTCAGCTCCTCTGATTTATTTGGCTCCATTCCGTTCGTCTTCTCCGTTTTTTCAGCGTAGCTTGCAATCGATACCACACACGTAGCACGTAGCCAACAGTTGTACGACATGTCACGACATGGTGTTCATGGGAAATGTAGGATTATTACTACAATCAGTGTTGCTAGATAAAGATTACATTTCCAGGCCAAATACGCACAAAACCTCCCAAATTTCTTGGCGGAAAAACAGAGCAATCTAGCAACAATGACTCAAACTGCCATTATTTGCTTCATTCATCAGCAGCCAAATTGGCTAGTAACTTTACAATGTTACCTGTCAAAGTTAACTTTTAACCGCATTTGGCGGGTTGGCGGGTGTCAATTTAAAGCTCTGTTGATAACAGCATCACTGTTTACTGTTCATTGTCTTTATACCATGTCAGAGCTGTGCTAAGTTT